>NW_005871784.1:0-90645 GCF_000147115.1 Myotis lucifugus | reverse complement strand
TGTCGCCCCCTGGGGGGGTCTGAGCAGACCCCCCCTTAAACCCCCACAAAAATACATGGGGAAATGTGATAAATGAAAGAAATAAGGAGGCTCACCCTAATGTGTCCCCCACCCCCTGACAACAAGATGTAATAAATGATGCACAGGGTCTTCTGAAGGTGGAAAGGGGGGCGGGTTCCTGCAGCAATGAGCCCCCCGAGGGACCCCCGAGACTCATTCCTCCTCATGGAGGGAGCTGGGCCGCCCGAAGGACGCCTGGGGCCAGCAAGTCCCACAAAGCACCTTAGGGGCGGCTAGGGCCAGGCCCCGGGTCTGAACCCCCTGCCCAGTGCCCCTTCCTCCTTCCTCAGTGAGTGGCGGGGCTCCCGGGAGGGGGCCTCAGGGGTCAGTGGTGGTCCACGCGCACTCCCCCCTCTTCCTCCACAAACCACGTCTCTCCTGGCAGGAGAGCAGAGTGTGAATCTGAAAACGTGGCCTCCTCTGCGCCCCCGAGCCCCATGGGTGGTGAACATGGGGTGCCAACCACTCATGTGCATGAGTCTGAAGAGTCCTCAGAACCGCATGCTCTTCCTGAGAAAGGTCCTCCCAGTTTCATCAAAAGCTGCAGTGTTCTGAGATGCAGGCAGCCAGAGTGAGCAGGAGAGAGCGGGGTGAGGGGCTATTGGGGGCAGAGAAAGAGAGAGGCCATAAGGGGGAGAGAGAGAGAGAGAGAGAGAGAGAGAGAGAGAGGCCATCGGGGGCTCGTTCGTCAGCCTGTGGCTTGCGCTTGGCCGTGGGTGGTGAAGTGGTTCCTGCCAAGGTGAGAAGTTCCAGGAACGCCGCTTGTGTTTACTTTGCTCAGAACAGCTTTCCCACAAGGAGACAAAGCAGTCGGCCCCGGATGCTGAGCCTTCCGTGGGCCAGGCTTCAGGTGCTGCGGGAGCCGCCTGGCCGCACGTTTCCTTCCCTCCTCTTTCTCCCTGGTGAAGAACACAACCTAGGGGTCCTGGGTTTGAATCAAACTTGCTGCGATCTTCATGCCGGGGCCCTGATGGTAGTGAGACAACCCTCCTGAGCCCCGAATTCCTTCTCGGATGAATTCAGATGCGGGTTGGGAGGGTGATGAAGTGAGATGGCGCACATAGACTGTGAGCGCGCAGGGCAGCCCAGTACAACCGCGGGCCTGCGTCCGGTCCTCTTTCCCCTCGCTCCCAGGATGCCTGTCTGCCCTGCAGCTCTCCGCCCTCCTCAGGTCACCAGGTCCGAGGGGTCGGGCGCATGCAGAGTCCCCAGGGCAGCGCACAGCGCAGCGCAAGGCCTTTCCTTGTCTCCGTCTTTGCCGCTTGTGACACAGGCCTGGCTAACACGAGGCGTGTCCATCTTTCTCCTCCTCTAAATGAAAACGCATGTCTTTACACAAAGCGCCTGCAAGATTGTTTTAAAGGCGATTTTACACCGATACTTTCCAGCCACACCAGCTGCGGTGCCGAACTCTCAGCAAGGCTGGGAGAGCCCGCTGTTACCTGCACCACCCCCTTCCCGGTCCTGGAAAGCAATGCTAACACCACTACCATCCACCCACAGCCACTGCCCTCGGTTCCCCCAGCCACCCGACTACCTCTTCCCCATCCGCTGGCGATCTGTCTTAAGGACAGCGACTGCGCTCTGTGCTGAGTGCCCCGGCCCCCCATCCGCAGGCGCTTCTAAGTGTTCTCTACGAGTGTGCCATTCCCCACAGCGGCCCTGGGTACCAACAAGCCTCCCAGAGCATCATAAGTGACGAAGCCACACTCCTGCGGACCACACTGGCCCTCTGACTTAAAATAAGAAAGTCTGGACTTGAACTCAAAGTACCATCCACGTGCTGAAAAGGAAGCATTCCTAAACAATGAGATATGTCACTGCTGCTCAGGGCCCATCCATCTGAGTTTGGGTAACACTTAATGTCCAAAGGTCCACATTCCCTACATGCCCTTTGTTTCCTTGAAGATAGACATTCTTCTAAGCAATTTTTACGGAAAAGACTAGAATTCATGGCACGGAAAGATGCTGTATTGTCTCAAGGGATTCAGGCCGTGCCCAGGGCTGGGACACTGCTGTGCTCGGCCCGGCGTGTCCAGGGTGGTGAGTGGCCTCTGTCTCACACCCAGACCCAGGCCCAGGCCCAGGCCCAGCTCTGCCCTGAAGGTAAGCGCTGGCCGTTGGCGGGAGCATCACAGCTGCGCTGGGCTGTGCGCTGCCCCGGGGACTCTGCACGCGCCCGCCCCGAGGGAGTCCCGGCCCCTCAGACCCACTCTCTCCGCGTGGTTGCCGTGTTTCATTGCTCGAGGTGGGTTTTCTCTATGACTGGGGTGAGTGTGAAGGGAGTCAGCCTGGCAGAGGGAAACGGCTCAAGCTGTTCTGACCAAACGCTACCTTTCTGCCAACATACCCTTTGCTTGGTGTTGCCAAGTCCCCGGAGTCGTTTTTCAGCCCGTCCAGGGCGCCTGGCCGCTCGCCACCAGCCTGTGAGTAACATCAGATGCAGGGCTCCCTGAGAGGTCAGGGAAAGGCTCTCCATGTTGCTCTGATGTTAGGACCACGGGGCGCAAACTGCAGCGTCCTTGGAGAACCAGCACTTAGAAGTTGGGCCCAGTGTGGGCCCCGTTGGCTTTGTGTCCCTGGCTGGAGAGTTGAGGCTGAGACCCCCAGGCTGGCCTGGGCCATGGGTAAGGCCAGCAGTCCTGGCTCAGCTAGCTCGTCCCCAGGTTACTGATGGCTTTGCACAGCCTGAGTTGCTACCACCGTGAGATGTAAAGGAGGCAGGACTGGGCGGATTGAATCTGGAGTAGGTGAGATGATGGACATAAACCTCTGATAGGCTAACACATACCAGTATTTGGCTCCCGTTTCATCTACCTACATCCAGTAGATCCATTGGGTGGCTGCCGTGACACTGATTTTAACTTCTTAGTAGATGTTTGTGTCTGACTCGATGCCAAGGGTCCAATGGGAAACTGAAACGTTGAGTTGATCATCTGGATCGTGTAGCACACACATCTCATTGTTTTCCACATGCAATAGCTACCCTTTGGATAACATTTTAAATGACTGTGAGCATTACGGACTCCCAGACTGAGAAACGCTTTGTAAGCTGTCCCGTGTGTAACCCGAGCGATCCAGGGCTACATTATCACATGCCAAAATCACGTGAGGCTTTAAAGCATGGCAATTTTTATGAAAAACGAAGCAAAAATGGCTCAGAGTCCCGGTGCCAAGAAACAGCTGTCCTGGTGTCTGTGTGCATTTATATGGAAAATGTATAAGTGAGACAGAGAGCCACACCTCTCTACACAGGGAGGAAGTAAGGAGATGATGATATATGTTGTATAAGAAGAAAACACATGTCCATATGTATATGTGATGTGCACATATAGAGAGAGGTATACACACGTGTTTATGGGAATCGAATGCCAGGTCCCCATCCCAGAACAATAAGTCAGGATATACGGGCAGCACGCGTGCGTGTGAGAGCTCCCGGGGCGGCTTTAACCTGCAGCTGGGTGGAGACGCCGCCCACCGGATCTGGAAGTCCTCGGTGGAGCATTAAACCACATGTGTTTCCATTCAGGCCAGAGGACAAGACCAATACAGCAACGGGAAAGTCTTCATCTGAGGCAACCAGTTCACGGCACTTTCCTCCAAACCTTCCAGAAAATGAAAACAGACATCACTTACTCTCCCGGTTCCTCACGGTGGTGGATGGAGACGCCAGGTGCTTGGTGATGCTGACAAGTTAGTGACAGGGGCTCCGTCCTCTCTTACCCAGCCCCTTCCTTTCTTGTCTTGTTGCTGAGTGTGGCTCAGTGGTTGAGCATCAACCTATGAACCAGGAGGTCATGGTTCAATTCGCGGTCAGGGCACATGCGTGGGTTGTGGGCTCAATCCCCAATGGGGGGTGTGCAGGAAACAGTCGGTCAATGACTCTCTCTCATCATTGATGTTTCTATCTCTCCCTCTCCCTTCCTCTCTGAAATAAATAAAACTATATTTAAAAAAAAGAATGGCAGGGTCTTAAAAAGACAATGAAAGGAAACCCTACACAGAGGCAAAGCTGTGAATGTGGAAACCAGGAAACCAACCCGGGGATGAGCGGGGAGAAGGGTACTCACAGCACAGTTTCACCTGCAATCTATAGAAGCCCCACTGTTAGCATAATATTCACAAATCAATAAACGTGATACATCACATCAACAAAATGAAAAATGAAGATCACATGACTACTAGATGCAGAAAAGCTTTTGACAAAATCCAGTACCCATTTATGATAAAAACTTTCAGCAAAGTGGGAATAGAGGGATCATTCCTCAATATAATAAAGGCCAATTCTGACAAATTAACAGCCAACATCAAACTCAATGGGCAAAAACTAAAAACATTTCCCCTAAGAACAGGAACAAGACAGGGATGTCCACTTTCACTGCTCTTATTCAACATAGTACTGGAAGTCCTAGCCACAGTGATCAGCTAAGAAGAAGAAATAAAAGGCATCCAAATTGGAAAGGAGGAAGTAAAACTCTCATTATATGCAGATGGCATGATAGTATGCATAGAAAACCCTAAAGACTCCGCCAAAAACCTACTAGATCTAAATAAATGAATTTGGCAAAGTAACAAAATTAATATTCAGAAATAGGTGGCATTTTTATATATCAATAATGAACTATCACAAAGAGAAATTAAGAAAACAACCTCACTTACTATTGCAACAACCAAAAAATAAGGCACCTAGAAATAAATTTAACCAAGGAAGTAAAATACCTGTACTCAGAAAATTATAAGATGCTGAAGGAAGAAACTGAGGAAGATACAAATAAGTGGAAGCATATACTATGTTCATAGATAGGAAAAAATAACACCATTAAAATGTTCATACTACCCAAAGCAATCTATAGATTGAACTCAATTCCTATTAAAATACCGATGGTGTATTTCACAGCACTAAACAAATATTCCAAAAATTTATATGGAATCACAAAAGACCCCAAATAGCTTCAGCAATCTTGAGAAAGAAGAACAAAGTTAGAGGGATCACAATGCTGGATATCCAGCTGTACTACAAAGCCACAATCATCAAAACAGCCTGGTACTCACACAAGAGCAGGCATATAGGTCAATGGAATAGAATAGAGAGCACAGAAATAAACCCACACCTTTATGGTTTTGTCAATTAAAATTTGACAAAGCAGGCAAGAACATACAGTGAAGTCAAGACAGTCTCTTCAAAAAATGGTGATGGGAAAATTGGACAGATACATACAAAAAATGATACTAGACCACGAACTTACACCATACATAAGAATAAACTCAAAATGAATAAAGGACTTAAATGAAAGTTGTGAAACCTAAAAATCCTACAGAAAACATAGGCAGTAAAATCTCAGATATTTCTCATTGCAATACTTTGTTGACACATCTCCTTGAGCAAAGGAAAGAAAGGGAAAAAATAAACAAATGGGACTCCATCGGAATAGCTAGCTTCTGCTCAGCAAAGGAAACCAGCATCGAGATGAAAAGGGAGCCCACTGAAGGGAGAGTGTATTTGGCAATGAGACATCTGATAAGGGGTTAATTTCCAAAATTATGTAAAAAGAACTTCTATAACTCAACAGCAAGAAGACAAACAATCCAATTAAAAAATGGGCAAAGGACCTGAACAGACACTTTTCCAAAGAGGACATATAGATGGCTAGTAGACACAGGAAAATACATTCTTCACTGAGCATCAGAGAGATGCAAATTAAAGCCACAATGAGGTAACCATCCCACCTGGGTCAGAATGGCTACCTATCATCCATAAATCCACAAATGACAAGTGCTGGCGAGGATGTGGAGAAAAGGGAGCCCTCGTGCACTGCTGGTGGGAATGCAGACTGGTGCAGCCACTGTGGAAAACAGCATGGAGTTTCCTCAAAATATTAAAGATAGAACTGCCTTTGGACCCAGCAATCCAACTTCTGGGATATATCTGATGAAACTTGAAACACTAACTGAAAGAATGTGTGTGCCCCTATGTTCATAGCAGCACAATTTACAATAGCCAAGATCTGGAAACAGCCCAAGTGCCCATCAGTAGATGAGTGGATAAAAAAAGCTGTGGTACATCTACACCATGGAATACTATGCAGCAGTGAAAAAGAAAAACTCTTACCCTTTGAGACAGCATGGAGGGACCTGGAGAGCATTATGTTAAGTGAAATAAGCCAGTCAGAGAAAGACAAGTATCACATGATCTCACTCATATGTGGAATCTAATGAACAAAAGAAACTGATGAACAAAATAGAAACAGAGGCATGGATATATGGAACAGACAGATAGCTGTCAGAGGAGAGGATTTGGGGGGTTGGAGGGTTGGATGAAAGGGATTAAGCAAAAAAACCTACCTATCTATATAACACATAGACCCAGACAACAGTGGTGACAGCCGGAGGGGAAGGTGAGCAAAGGGGGGAAGTGGGGACGGAAAGAGGCTTTGCTCGGGGCGAGGGGTGCACGGCGTGGTGAGCAGGTGCTTTGCTGACCTTGAGACTTGAGACCTGTATGGGCTTGTGAACCAGGGTCACCCCAATACATTCAATTGTAAGACATAGAGAAGCCCTGCCTCCCAGTCCTGGCAGCCAGCACAGCGGCCGGGCACCGGGCGAGGAGGAGAGCGACGCTCCTGCCACAGGACCTGTGATGCTGAGGAAGGTGGCCACTCCGACGTGGGTGCGTCCATGTGGGGTCACTGTGTTTCCATGGAATGGGGGTTGGTGGACAGGCCCCACCTGTGAACAAAGAACCCACTGGACATTAGTGTCAGTTCATGCAATTTACACCAGCAGATGTGTGTATGGGAGTGTGATCTGCCCAGTTTAAAAGCAGACAGCCCTGTCCTGGCCAATGTGGTTCAGTGGGTTGAGCATCGTCCTGTGCACAGAAAGGTTGCTGATTCGAGGTTACCCAGGGTCGATTCCTGGTCAGGTCACATGCCCATGTCATGGCTCAATCCATTGGGGTGCTTGTGGGAGGCAGCAAGTCCATGTCTTCTCTCTCTCTCTCTCTCTCTCTCTCTCTCTCTCTCTCTCTCTCTCTCCTCTTCCTAAAGAAAAGACATCAACAACACACAAAAAAAGCTCTTTCCCCACAGAGACTCAGAGGTTTGAAACTTAAGATGAAAAAATGCCACAATGTCTTCCTGACAGGCGGTACGCCACCGTCCAGCACCCTGTGGCATCTCCTCTCCACACGGAGCAGGCCCAGAGGGGGCTCTGTCTATGGTCAATTAATGGCCACCAGACACCGCCAGGCGACCGAGCCCCGTACACTGCTGTCCGAGGTGCAGATCAGCCCTCCTTCTAACACAGCCACTCCTCATGCGCTTGTCCCAGGGCCAAGCATTGCTTCTGTCCAGCTTCACCGTGTTGCAATCAATGGCGGGGAACCTGATTGCATGCAGCCTCGGATCGGCAGGTCCGGCTGGAGCTGCAGCCGCACCTTTCACCAGCTGCCAGGTGATGCCAACGTTGCAGCCTGTTGACCAGTATTTCGTGGCAAGGATGCAAAAAAAAGGAGAGAATCCTGGATTTTACATCACTGCTTTTGAAAAGAGAAAGCCTGGCTCCTTCCGCTTTCTCACACAGAACAGGGAGGAAGTGACAGGGAGCGCCTGAATGAGAATGTGGACAGCGGGGGACAGCAGGGCTCTGGGACAGTCTTCGCTCACGTGGGGTGCACCCAGCGCCACAGGGTCCCGGATGCTCTGTGTGATAGTAGACGTTGGGGCACGCTGAGGGCTGCTGCTCGGACCAGCCGCCGCTCATTTCAGCTTCATGAGGAAAAATAAGGCCTGTGACATACATCTATGGTTTGCAGTTTCATAAATGTCCTTCTAATCCCATGCCTCACAGGTAGCGGCACAGAAATGCAACGATTCTTTTATTTCAGCACGTGGAGCATTGTCAGTCTTGGGATTCTATTAGGAAAGCCTCGCCCCATGAAATGAGTCAATGGCTCCATGTTTTTCCTGCTCCCCCTTTTCCCGGGTCATTGCTAGATCCAAGAAACCAACATATCAGCTTCCATTAGCCATCCGAAGCTCTTCGAGTAGACAGAACCGTGACATCAGGATGTGCCGGCTTGCCTTTTACTCATGTCAGAAGGATGAACTCTGTAGGGCCTCTTGCCTCTGGCTGCTTCTCACAAGACTGAGTTAGAAAAGTGAGGAGAAGACTATTCGATCCCCAATATGGGCCCCCTGTGACCTGAGAGAGTCACCGAGCCTCAGTTTCCTCATTCAGAAGGAGAGATTATTAGTAATACAACATTATTGATTAACTAGAGGCCCAGTGCACAAAATTCGTGCACAGGTAGGGTCCCGAGGCCTGGCCGGGGATCAGGGCTGATCAGGGCCCTCCTTCCTCCAGCTGCTGGCTGCTGGCCAGGGCCTTCCTTCCTTCTGCGCCGCCCCCTAGTGGTCAGCACACATCATAGTTGAGCGGACGAACTCCCAAGGGGACAATTTGCATATTAGCCTTTTAGTATATAGGATGCTGTATAACTGTGGGGCCTGAGCTGATGCACACATTCGCTTCAAAGGCGTTTTGAGCGAGGTTATAAATCCTCACGTGAGACACATGTGCATCGTGCGCCTGTCTTCCTCCCCTAACTTACACGTGGTTTGGCAGCCAGCACTCTGGGTACATGGGGGCAAATTCACGTGCATTTTAGCCGCTGCCAATTAGTTTTATCTTCTGCATTTGGGGCCCAAGCTGGGAAGCCTCACTAGGGCTGCAGTGACGTCTGTTACTTGCCGCTGGGTCACTGTGCCCCGTCAGTGCCAGTGAAACCCACCAAGAAACGCTCCCCTCATTCTGTCCAAGCAGAAAAGGTGGGACACTTGGGCTGGAATTCAACTGGGATTCGAAAGAGTGACTTTTAGTTTGAAATCTGCCTCATGACAACCCACATGCTCACATCTGCCCACTTTTAATTTTTCTCCAAAAGCAGGGGTTCGGCAAGAGGCAATGCCAGAGAGGCAATGTCCATTCAGTGAAATTCCATGACCTTGTCAAACTTCGGAGGAAGTTTGGGGGAATAAAAAAGTGCAGAAATATGACGACGGTCTCCATTCTTTCCCCCAGAACAATAAAAACAGATGGGTTTCTGCTTCACCAGGTGTGGAGAGGAAAGGAAAAATTGTAAACTGGTAGTGCCTGCCCCTCATGCTCCCTTCCGTGGCCATCCTGACGCGGTGGGTGGATGCGCTGACACCAGCCATGCCCACGCCTGCACGGAGAGCCCTGTGGCCTCCTCTTCACGAAGGAGGAGCAGGCTGGGAGTAATGTGGAATGAGCAACAAAAGGAAGCGAGTAAGTCCTCCGACAGCTAATCCCTTCCATTTCAAATTCCTAAAATGCCTCACAAAAGCCATTAAGTAAAACTGTCTACAAGGATCTTTTAAAACGAGCAAATACCGCTAACTTCAGAGACGTGAGTACCGTGAAAAGAAGTAGGCAAATTAAAAAAAACAAAATTCACAAAAGTGATAAAAGCTATTGGAAGGTGAGAGAACTAAACGCAGCAGTGGTCATTGTTTTGTGAATAGTGGCACTTGATGGTTTGCTGGACCCCATTTGGGAAAACGGTGGAATAGGAATGTGTAACCTCGGCCAAAGCCCACAAAGGACCTCCCGCTGGTGGCACAGCCAGCAGCATGCGCGCCCACAGGTTTGCTGAGGTCGCCCGCCCAGAAGCCTGGGGAGTGGTGCGGTGTGGCCCGTGGATGCTGTTCCGTGGCTGGTGTCCCGGCCGAGGAACCCTCAGCTCGGGAACCCTCCCTATTTTGTGAGCTGCAATAAGAAAGCCTGCTCTTTGTCCCAGAGGAAAATGACATCGTCTTTCAAGGTCCTGGCTGCTGACACGACCCTGAGGAGCGCCCTGTGGAGTCACCAGGGCTGGCGTCTGTTGCCCCGAGACCGTGCAGGATCGCAAGCAACACATGGTGGGCGGCCGCCAAACTCGCTCCAGCCCTGGCAATAGAACCACCGCATTAGGGTAATGACAGTGTAACGAGAAGAGCACAGGCAATGCTTCAATTAAAAACAAGCAGGTGCAGAAGGACTGGTGCTGGGCAACTGGACATCCGCACAGAAAAAAAGTTGAACCCTAACTCTTGCTGTGCACCACACCAGAGAGAAATCCAGACGATTCAGACATCAACGTGGAAGCTCAAATATAACGTTCTCTCAGGAGAACACAAAAAATCGTCATAACCTTGGTGTAGACTAGACGACACTTTTAACACTTCAACACAATACATAAAGCTCTACTCATGAAAGGAAAAAAATAAAGATGTGACTTTATCAGAAACGTTTGCTAATGGAAGATTCCACTAAGGAATGAAAGCAAACCATAGGTTGGGGGCACAGAGCTGAAATTCATGTACCTGACGAAGGACTCGTGTCTAGAATCTATAAAGAGCTTCTCAGAATCAATAACATGGCCCGGAAGCCGCTGCATGGCCACCACATAGGTCTCGTCTCCAGATGTAGAAGATGGAATTCGAAGATGGTCCCAGTATCCCCACTTCCTGGGGGCCATGCCCGTGTCGCCCCAGGACAGGAATCATGGCCAACTTCACGCTCCAGTTAGGTTCTGTTGTGGAACACAGGTGACTTTAAGGAAGGGAGACCATGTGGTGGCCCTGACCTAATTCCATGAGCTCTTCCCGGGGCAGAGATGTCCCTGAACAGAGTGTGGGAGCATGAGAGCCATTCACCGCTGCCTCTGAAGACGGAGTGTGCTACCTGCACAGAGCCGAGAGCCAGCCGGCCTAGAGCTGGGCGTTTCAGTCCTACAACCTCAAGGAGCTGAACTCTTCCCATCGCCTGAGTAAATCTGCGAGAGGATGCCCAGATTCCAATGCAAATGCAGGGGGACCTCCTTCTCTCCAGTGGGGAGAGCCCTTCACCCCCACGAACTGGGAGATCCGTTTTGCTTCTCACCACCACCTGTATGTCTCCCTTAAGTACGAAAATGAGAAAGATGCTGGGATACAAGTTTGGGAAGCATTTTTGATGTGAGTGAAGGGTGAGACTGTGATGTGTAAATGGTTAGATTGAGCACTGACAGAAGGAGCCGGTGCTGGGACGGAAATCCCCGACATGAGGAATCTGGGCTGGGCCGACTGGACGCGCACCCTTCTGATGACCGTGCTGGGTACAAGGGGTCCAGGCAGCGCGTCTTGGCCGCCTCTCCTTCCCAGACATCACAGTGTTCTCAACCTTCCTAATGCCGCGACCCTTGAATACAGTTCCTCATGTTGTGGTGACCCAACCATAACATTATTTCGTTGCTACTTCATAACTGTAATTTTGCTACTGTTATGAATCATAATGTAATTATATATGTGTTTTCCGATGGTCTTAGGTAACCCCTGTGAAAGGGTCATTCGACCCCCAAAGGGGTCGCCACCCACAGGTTGAGAACCGCTGCCATAGAGGCTGGGCCACCATGGTGCAGGCTGGACAACCAGGAGCCAAGATCATTAGGACGCAAAGCTGCCCAACACACAGGGTTTCCTGCCTGTCCCCTCCCTCTGCAGCGCCCTCTCCTGTCAGCACACGACACAGCCACTTTCCTGCCTCATGGCTTCCTCAGAGGCACTGAGCTGGGCCACAGGCATGCTCTTGTTGGCGATGTTCTGCTGGGCTTCGCTGTTCTCTGGCCCTGGTGGCAACACGTGGACGTGCAGGGGATATTGGGCACCACACAACGACATCAGGGAAGTTTCGCAGTGTCGGCCACCGACCCAGTGAAGGCCCAGGGAGCCAGCTCGGCCAGGTGAGCCGCCAGGTGCAGCGGGCGCTCTGAGCACCGATGGCCCTGCTCACTGGCCCTGGAAACACTGGTTTCTGTAGCCTCAGCAACACCTTAAAGGGCCTGAAATCTCCTGCAGCTGCGGACACGCCCGGCGTCCATGGGTCCACAGGGCTCCCCTATTCCCCCCCCCCCGGGGACCAGGCAGCGTGCTCAGCTGGTGCGCCAGCGAACATAAATCTCTTGGAGGCTCCCATGCTGCCCTATTTTGCTCAGGCTTAGGAAGGCTGAGTGCTTTTAGTCGTTTATCTCCATTTATCAAAATGCCCCAGCCCAGAAACCCCAAACCCCTCTCACGTGGGAGCCCGCGTGGCTGTGGCCAAGCTGGCCACGGGTCTGTTGTTCCTGCAAGAAACACGTGACTGCAAACCCCGAGGGAAGATCTTATTCATGGCTGCTCACTAACACCAGCAAGTGTGCAAACACTGCTCTGTGGCTGCCCTTTTATAGTGTGTGTGACATCATCACACACCACACACACACACACACACACACACACTCACACTCACACACTCACACACACATTCACACACTCACACACACACATACATACACACTCACATACACACACACACACTCACTCACATTCACACACACACATACACACTCATACACACACTCACACACACATTCACACTCACACACACATACAATCACACACACTCACACTCACACATTCACACACACTCACACACTCACACTCACACACACACACATACACACTCACACACACTCTCTCTCATCTATTGCATGAACTGCGTGGCACGGAGGCCCCACATTTCCATGGCAAACCTCATTTCAGCCGTTTATGAGAGTGAAAGTCTGGACCACGGGACATGGATGTTCCCCGTGGTGTCATCCTCCTTTCTCATCCTATGACTGGATCTGGAAAGAAATGCACCTCCCTTTATTTAAAATAATATTCAAGATAAGAAAACGATGTTCCATTGTATCCCTCTTAATCATCGTAGGAACTAATTGAAGTAAGTGCTTAGTGTAAAGAATTGCACCTTAAATATAACGTTTCCTTCAATGTGGGAGGGGTGGTTTGGGCAGGGATCTGTTTTCTGCGCTAGAACTAAACCGGATTCCCACCAGTGAGAGCAGGCGGGGGGAGGGGGGCGGGCTCCGATGGCTGTTCTCATGGCTCCTAGATCAAGGCTAAAGCCTCAGGTGCTGGCGTGTTCTGAGTGAAATCTCATGTGTGGATACCGATACTGCATGTCCATGGTGAGGCAGGTGAGCGCAGTAGGCTGGGCATGGAGGGAGCCGGTGGGTGATGGAGCAGAAATACTGGTAGGTAAACCAGTTGGCCTCTTTTTTAAGCAGAAGTGGACTTTCTGTGTCACATGAAAAATATACGTGTAACAACCACAAAACATGCTAACATTGTCTGTTCCTATTTTGGATACTATCTGGTGCACATAATCTAAAAGTATTTACGAAAGTGAATTTTATATTTATTTGTGACAATATTTTTGTTGTTGTTGAGGCTTAGTGAGAGTGCTGAACACAGATAATAATGCTTTGTTTTCCCCTGGATGTCACACCACTTGAGAAACTGGGGAAATACATCCTAAGATAGTCTTTTTTTTTTTTTTTTTTTGGTCAATCTTCACCAGAAGATATTTCTTCATTGATTTTTAAAGAGAGTGGAAAGGAGGAGGAGGAGGAGAGAGAGAAACATTGATATGAGAGAGACCCATTGATTGGTTGCCTCCTGCACAGGGCCTGCAACTGAGGTACCTGACCTTGACCAGAATTGAACCCAGAACCCTTCAGTCTGCAGACCGATGCTCTACCCACTGAGCAAAGCTGGCTAGGGCCTAACATATTTTTAGCTGTATAATGTGCGAGTACGCCAAACTACGGGAAATGAGGACTGTGACTCTGAGCCACAGAATCATTGGGAAACATATTAGGAAGACATTTCCTTAGTCAATAGAAACTCGAATTTTTTTAAACCCATGCAAATTTATTCATTGCCCAACTTCTGTAGCATTCCTGGCATATTGCTGCAAGCAAGGACTGGTGACCACACGGAGGCGAACGGTAGGGCTGTGGGTGGGGGAATGTGACACACACAAATTCCTATTGTCTTACTTCTTTCCTTGGTAAACAAATAGGTTGGATACCAAACACGTCACATTTCTTATTTATTTGGCATCATTGTCTATTTCAATGCAACCTGGCATTTCGTCTTTCTTTTGTTTGAGATTTTATATATTTCAGTTATTGAATCAACTACAGGAAAAGCAAGTGTGTCTCTACCTTTACTTTGAGAACTGGCCTCGGGAAATACATAACATAAGACAGCTTCCAAATTAATTACCTTTTTAAAAAAATATATTTTATTGATTTTTTACAGAGAGGAAGGGAGAGGGATAGAGAGTTAGAAACATTGATGAGAGAGAAACATCGATCAGCTGCCTCCTGCACATTCCCTACTGGGTATGTGCCTGCAACCAAGGTACATGTCCTTGACCGGAATCGAACCTGAGACCCTTCAGTATGCAGGCTGATGCTCTATCCACTGAGCCAAACCAGTCAGGGCCAGATTAATTACCTTTTAGTAAAGTAGCCATGCCTTCATTGCACTCTACACAGGGAAGTAGGCATCGATGTTTGGATTGCTAGGGCTCCCAGGTTCACAGGTGTAATTGTAGAGAATATCAATGCCACGACGAGGTTGGCATCCGTTCAGGATATGCCAGACACCACAGGGTGGCAAGTGTCACAAACCACAGTTGGGCAGACAGCAGGGCAGTTGTAGGCCTGTATTCTCTTATCTGGAAAGCCCTGAGGGAGGATGCCTTTCCGCTATGGTTAATCCAGTGGCTCCTCAGTAAAGCCCAGGGTTTTTGTTCCTGTTAATTAGAGAATTTGGAGAAAAGTAAGCAGTAAGCTATAGGTAAGGCGCTATAGCCCTTTCCCCATCATACCGATTTTGGCCCCATTCTTTTTGAGCGACTCGGACTTTTATAATTTGTTGGACGCTGGCTTCTGGCTTGGTGTGTGAACGTATCAATCTTGATCTCTTTGACCTTTAAATTCATCAGACAAAAACAGTAGGAAAGATTCCAAATATTAACTCAACAAATATTACTAGTAAATGCCAATCACCTTTCCAGAATTTTAAGATGTGGTATTTAAATATCATAGACTTTACTGAAATTGGGAGCACTTTAAAATGGCTCTTCTTTTATTTTTACTTTCTTTATTGTTCCTGTTCCATCATTTTCTTCCTCAGGGTAGGTGTATGCCACTCCACCTCCTCCCAGACTCACTCGCTCGTGTGGGCCAATCACGTCCTGGTGCCATCACTGTCTGCACCATAGCAGATTGGCTCAGAGACCAACACCAACAGGTCGCACCAGCACCTGCCCTGAAGTGATGTGAAGTCACACCTGCAAATCAGTGTTAAAAGACTTGGGCACCTGGCTGGTGTGGCTCAGTGGTTGAACATTGACCTATGAGCCAGGAGGTCAGGGTTCAATTCCTGGTCAGGGCACATGCCCAGGTTGCAGGCTTGATCTCCAGTGTGGGGCATGCAGGAGGCAGCTGATCAATGATTCTCTCTCATCATTGATGTTTCTCTCTCTCTCCCTCACCCTTCCTTTCTGAAATCAATAAAAAAATGTTGTTGTTGTTTTAAAAGATGGGCAAAATGTACACTGAGGAAAATATATTCATTTATTAATAAAAATAAACTATAAAATATTTCTGATTCAATTAATATCAATATTAAATTATTAACTTTTTACTGATCTCACTCCCTTCACACCTTACTTGAGTTCACCTAGCACACCATCACTAATTAGTGTTATTCAAACTATAATCATGACTCCCATGTAATATTTAAGGGCTTTCAAGAAATATTTAAGGTCTGACTGGTGTGGCTCAGTGGATTGAGCGCTTTCCCTTGCACCAAGAGGTCACTGGTTGGATACCTGGTCAGGACACATGCCTGGTGTGGGCTCGATCTCCAGTAGGAGGCATGCAGGAGGCAGCTGATTGATGTTTCCCTCTCATGGATGTTTCTATCTCCCTCTCCCTTTCTCCCTCTCTCTCAAAAATCAATAAAAGCATATTTTTTAAAAAAGAAATATTTAAGTTTGCCCATGGGTTGGAATAAACTCCAAATTATTTATTTTTATTAAAATCCCTTATATTTCAATCATACAATATAATACTGAACACTGAGTTGGTATTTAGTAAATATTTACTTACATGCTTTCTCTTTTTTCTTCCATTATATAGTTCTAATAGTTTCTTCTCTCCCATTCATCCACAGCCAGATTCAACAGGGATTAATAAGATTATATATATATATATATATATATATATATATATATATATATATGATATGTCACCCTGCTAATATGATGATGGATGAGTAGAAGGGTATGAGGGCATCTAGGATGACACTGTAGAGCCAGTGGGCTGTTCGTGCTTAAATCCACGGGGAAATGAAGGAATAGGGATGAGGCGAAGGATGAGACAAATGAGTACAAAAGAGTGAGTGATTGAGAGGAGGTGGGCAAAAGTGAATTAATAATAAATAATGCGATAATTACTAAATAAAAACAACACAAGAATAAACTCTGTGCTTCACATCCTCACAACTACAAACCTACTGTTGCCCACCCCGTACCTCCAAGGTTAAGCAATTGGCAAGACATTTAGCCATTCTTCAGGGCAGAAGACAGGGATGAGAACACACTTTGAAGAAGCTGGGGTTTCCGCGTGCACAAGCTGGATTTTAGAAGTCTGACAGGTGTGCAGCAGAGAGGCAGATTCAACAAGAGTAGATCTGTGGACCTTGATCTCCAGGAAATTCTGAGCTAAAGAGAACACATAGGCGCCAGTTAGGGCTTAATGAATCTCTGTGTGTGGATGCAGTTCCTAAGGGAAGAGCACTCGTATTGAAATGAAGAGAGAACCCCAAGCAGAGACCCCCAGAACACCAACAACCAGTGGCTTCTGTCCACACACGTGCCCTTGAGTTCCTGTCCCTGAAGGTAGGTGTTAGCAGAGATTACGTTGCCCGAGCACTGGGCGTGGCTGGGTGACTGCTGCATCTATGGGCCATCAGCAGAAGTTGCATGTGTCATGTCTGTATTGAGGCTTTCAAGACAAGTGTGTGATTTTTTGGTTGACATCTTTCTCCTTCTGCCTTATTTTTAACAATGGTAGGAGCCTACAGGATGTCAGAGCCATAACATGAAAGGGCCTTTGGCCTCTGAGTGACCACGGAGTAGGAAGCCACTGAGAACACCAGCTTTGCGCTGCCACTTCCCTGGTGCTAAGCCACCGAAATGACCACAAATACAACAATGATTTTTTCCACCTGGTGCCCCAGCCCCCCACTCACACCAATTCCACTCCTTCCCAGTTCAGTTCCAGGTCTTCCCTCCGATGAATCCTTGTAATGGTGGGCACCCTCAGGGACAATTTTCTCTTCTGAATCTTATGATTTCTTATCACTCTTTTTGCAGACAATCATGCTTTCGACATGTGTTATAATTTTAACAGACTGTGTATTTCTGGTGTATGTCTCTCTGGATACAGACAGCCAGGCTTATATTCAGTAGAGTGTTCATACATCTTTTCCAAGGATAGAAAACGTTTTTCTTTCTCCTTAAAAAAAGGGGGGGGGCAATTTCTAAACCAAACTCCAAAATAAGGAAGAACATGAAGAATTGTTGAATTTGAACGTTGATTGAACAAATTACGTGGAAGTTGTGTGCTTGGCAAGGAAGTGCAGCCTGCCTGAGTCTGTGCTCTGAATAGCGAGGATGATGTTACAGGAGAAGGATGAACGGGGCGGCTAGGTTTCTGTGTCCCTGGAGCAGCCATTGAGCATTTGCCTTTGTTTCTGCAGTAATCACAGGGCCCGTCAGACGCACACGAGCTGTGGCACTCGGTCTCTGATTTTGTAAACACGAGCTGAGGCTCTCAGTAAATAATGTACAGTGTTTGTGTCGTGTGTACTGTTTTTCTTCGGCTGACTGTCTTTCTACTTGCAGGCCAACACGTCTCATTCTCTCGTAAGATTAGGTTGAAATCTGATATTATATGCAACATTAACTTTATCTTTCAAA
This sequence comes from Myotis lucifugus, assembly GCF_000147115.1. NCBI lineage: Eukaryota > Metazoa > Chordata > Mammalia > Chiroptera > Vespertilionidae > Myotis > Myotis lucifugus. Next base: position 72,663 of record NW_005871784.1, on the reverse strand, counting down.
ACCCATCAGAGCGTGTTTTACGTGTGATGCGAAGTGTTGGGTTTCCCCGGGCCTGGGTGAATGGCTGGAATAAGGGTCGGGAAACAGCGATCTGTCCGCTTTGGACAGACGGGTGGATGGCCCAGCCGCTGGGGATGCCATCATCGCCGAAAGGCCCCGGGCCTGAAGCCCAGCAGGCGCTTTCCTCCCAAGTTCGCAGCTAAAATAAATGGCTCTACAGCTTCACCTCCCATCTGTCCCCGGCGCGGTGGGCCACAGGGCTCATTTGTTACTCGAGCCCTTTGCAGAAAGGAAAGGTGATATATGTTTTAATTCGATTTCTTTTCCAGCAGAAATCGTTTCTGCAAATGTGAGGCTGTGGAGTCAGGCCTAAGGGACAGAATTAGGAAAGGAAAATATTTTTCTAGAAAAAGCATCAAAGTTATGACCACAAGGACCATGAGACAGACAGAGTGGCTTGTTGGTGACTGTCCTGCCGCAGCCACTCCGACTGACTCCCTGCGCGGTCCCGGTGACCAAGAACCACGGTCAGAAGATGCTCTCGGAATGTCCCACGGCTCCCACTGGACTGGAGACAATGACCGGAGCAGAACTAATCTTTAAAATGGACAAAGATGTATTGACAGATAAATGCCTTGGCTTACAATTTCCAAGTCATTATAACTTAGGATGATTTGATCATGCAAATCCCTAAACACAGATCCGATTCTTTGTTCCCCAAAACTGAAGAACTTGAAGAAACAAATGTATTAATGTCGATCTCATTTTCTGCTAATTTTAGAGAATGCCATTCTACGGCAACATAATATTCAGCATTGGACACCTGATTATGGGCATTTCTGGAATGCATAAATAGTTACATTGATAGCTTTTCTTTGAGAGGAACAGAATGAGAGAGACAATGAGAGGATATATTTAACACGGGAGGACATAGTCAGCACCGCATGTCCACGGCTCGGCGCAGTGGCCCTACTCTCTGAGATGGACAGGAATTGCCAGCCAGGAGAAAGGACCAGAGTGCAGCTGTGCCCAGCATCACGCCCTGGACCTCGGAGGGCGGAAGTCTGGCTAAATGACTGGGAAGCTGTCTCCACGGGGTGACTGCCTACAGTTCCCAAGGCCACCCAACAATAACTCCAGGAACAGGCAGGAAAAGGCACACTATACATGCCCATTGCTGATCTCTGATTGGTTCTCACAGGGATGGACTAGAGATTGCAAACCCAGTCCTCCATTCAGAGTAAATTAACAAAAAGATGCCCATTTCAGTCCAGCAAATCATTGCATGAAACTAAGTCATAACAGATGCCATTCGCAGCATATAACCTGAACCCTGCAATTGCAGGCCCGTTAGACTCAGGCCCTACAGGTGCATTTTTGTGTGTCCGGGGGAGCTCCAGCCAGCACCTCACTCTGCCTCCTTACGCAGGCATCCCAACATCTGCGTCCGGGGGGAGACGGGGAACTGGGGTTGCTCAGGCCTCAGAGTGACCACGGGAACAAGGTTGACCAGTCCCTCACATCTTAACCCGAACGAATTCCATAAAGCGACATTGCTGACTGCCTCCAAAGGCTTCAAGGGAAAGATTGTTCACTGACTGTCGTCAGTTTGTATTCATGGAAAATTTCAATAACGTCCAGGGATTTCAGAGACACGTGAATGTCATCATTCGAATTACATAAAACATATTTGAGGGTCAAGTCTGTTGGGGTCCAACCCCAACGGGTCCAGGGATCCCCAAAGGTGTGGACGGAGTCGGCGAAGAATGAATGACATGGAAACTGGGTTCAGTTCATTAGCATAGCAAGGTTCTCCCTCCAGAATCTTCAGTGAAGTTCTGGTCAGGATCTCCAACCAAGTTCTGGTGCCATGTTCTCTCGCTAGGTTCTCCAGCCAGGTTCTCCAGGTTCTCCAGCCAGGTTCAGTCACCAGGTTCTTTAGCCAGGTTCTATCCAGGTTCTTTTGCCATGTTCTGTCTAGGTTCTCCAGTGAAGTTCTGTAGCCAGGTTCTGTCCAGGATCTTTTGCCATGTTCTCTGGCTAGGTTCTGGTTAGGAGCTGACGAGGATCTGATGAGGATGTGATGAGGATCTGATGTTTATTGATGTTTATTGTCTTGTTACATCCATATTTATAACAGCCGATTTTAATCCTGTCAATTTCTATTACAAAGGTTAGGGCGTTTCTTATCTCCATTCCAGGGAGTAAAGATTATGTAGCTTAACTACCCGCCTGGCACTTAATTAAGGGGTTGTATCCCCTCCCTAACCTCAGGGAAAAATCCCCACCTGGGGAAACAACCTTTCTCAGAGAGGTGACCTTGGTTAAAACACATGGCACTAAGGAGAGCAAACATATTAAGAACAATATGCTATATATGCCAGGTCCCTTGAAACATATGCTGTGCAGATGTTTCTTTCCTGCAGCGACTGTGTCAAGCAGCAAGGATGGACCGGCTCCCGGCACAAGTCTTCGTAGCCAAGGATTTTATTCCAGCAATAAGGTGAGGGGAATAGGAAACCAGTTATTTGGGCCAAGAAGAACAAATGTGTAGTTCCCATGTCATAGTTCAAGTGAGCAGTAAATGAATAGAACTAGTTCTCTTCGCTCCTAACACCACCTCCCAGGTGCTTCTGGAACACACAGGTAAGGGCATCTCACACTCCCCCAGGCCTACGTGGGAGTCACAGGGGTCTTCGTCCTTGCTGACACTTGATGTTGTCAGTGTTTAAGTCATAGCCTTTCCAGCAGGTGTGGCATGGTCTCGCACTGTGCTTTTGATTGACATTCCCTTGACGTGTAACAGTCCTGGGTTCCATTCTCAGGGGTAGCTTCTGTTTCCAATGTTTTAGCTCCATGCTTGCCCACTCATCCTACAACAATAATCTTCAGTGATTTACTATCTTCATCTGTACCCTGTCTTATTCTCTCGTGTATCATGTCTTTCCCAACATCCCTGGTCTGCCCTTGCTGGGAGGGAAGGGGACTGGCTGTCCATCGGTGCTCAATGACCATCCGCTGTTCCCACAGTCCAAGTGCCCATAGGTAGATGAGTGGATAAAAAAGCTGTGGTACATTTACACCGTGGGACACTATGCAGCAGTGAAAAGGAAGAATCTCTTACCCTCTGAAACAGCATGGAGGGACCTGAAGAGCATCATGCTAAGTGAAATAAGCCATTCAGAGAAAGACAAGTATCACATGCTCTCACTCAGATGTGGAATCTAACGAACAAAATAAACTGATGTATCTCCTCTCACCCCCTCCCACCTCCACATGGTACCTGCTGCAAAAAACAGTGATTGATCAGCAGTGGTCACCATAAAGAACTGGATTCACGTGACCCAGGACATGAGAACAATCGTTGGAACAATAAAATGCATTTGTAAGCCTGGTGATGCTTAGGTTATTTACTTAAACATTGTAAAATATTTCATTTTATCGTTGATTTTTATAACCTTTTAGGAAATACTTCCTGAAACTTAGAGAAATCTTTACTTCTATATAGAAAGTGTTTCTGTTTTGTCCTTTTTCCAATATTGTAGATATTTTAATTTATTTAATATGTTGGGGATGAAAATCTCAGATTTAATATAAAGACATCTATAATGTAACTACACCTTTATTTTTTTATTATTATATTTTTCTACCTCCCACCCACCCACCCTCCCCCAGCTTCCCCCCGAGATTCCCGCCTCTGTCCATGCTACAAATCTCTCGATCGACTCCATACATCGAGTTTATTTTGTTTATAGATTCCAATCTGAGTGAGAGCATGTGAACTTGTCTTGTTTGAATGGCTTATTTCACTTAGCATGATGCTCTTCAGGCCCCTCCATGCTGTCTCAGAGGGTAAGAGGTTCTTCCTTTTCACTGCTGCCTAGTGTTCCATGGTGTAAATGTACCACAGCTTTTTTATCCACTCAGCTACCTATGGGCACTTGGGCTGTTCCCTGTAACTATACCTTTAAAATTCCTTTATGACATAACAGGCAAGAAATACAAAGAATATAATTTTAGGAGAGCAAATTATTTTAAATTTTGCTTTTGCATGAGGATGTTCAAATGAAAATGTTTCCTAAATGGTCTATGTAATACAATTGGCATTTTCACTCTAAAGTGCTGTCAGACTCACATTCACGCTGGGCGCTGTGTCCGCCACACACATCTCGAGCTTTGGAGGGGTGCCATGCGTACTCAGAGCTGTGAGGGTTAGAATAATCCCTAAGGAGCTTTGATCCCCACGAGCAAACGCAGACACGCTGACAGTGCAGGTGTCTGTGGTCACAGGACGACAGCCACACACCTGTGTCCTGGGACCCTGCTGGTGCCCCTCAAAGGTCCATGCTGCCCTGGAACTCCTCTGCTTTTGCTTAAAATCGTGCCTCATAGACACGCTTTCAAACATCAACCCCAGCAAAGCATGGTAATGGTCTTGTTCTTCAGTCATTTACACGTTAATTCTTCCTCCATCCCACAAGGCTGGGGAGAAGCCTGCCAGATCAGACAGGAGGGAAATTCAGAGGCAGTGACAGCCTCCTAGGAGGTGACTGGCCAGTGAGGGCAACAAACAAACAAACAAACAACAAATGAGGAGGGAGAGCTGCAGGCGGGACTCAGGCTCAGCGCCCTGGATAAGTGCTGACTTTTCACTACGCTGATCCTCACAGAAATCCCCCATCACGGTGACCCCAGATTTTGTTGGGCACTCCCAGGGATTCAGAGACATTGAGAAACTTGCTGGAGTGGCTCAGTGGTTGAGCATTGACCTATGAACCAGGAGGTCATGGTTCAATTTCCCGTCAGGGCACATGCCCGGGTTGCAGGCTCCATCCCCAGTGTGGGGCGTGCAGGAGGCAGCCGATCAATGATTCTCTCTCATCACTGATGTTTCCGATCTCTTTCTCCCTCCCCCTTCCTGTCTGAAGTCAATAAAAATATATTTAAAAAGAAGAACCTTGCTGGAGACAGAGGCCTAAGTGCGTGTGTCAGCTGAGCCTCACCTGGTGCTGCGGCGCAGACCCTCCCGTCGTCCGGACCCGCCAGACAGCAATCAGCTCAGCAAACCTCCTCTCCCTGTCATCCTGCCTCGGGCAAGTCCAATTCCAAAACGGTTCAGAGCTATTCTCTCTGGTACAACACATGCCGGAGACTACAGGCTGACTGAGGAATGTGCTCCGCTGTGATGAAGAAGCGATCTGTTCTGGGTCATTGATCAGCTGCCTCCTGTACCTCCCCCCGCTCGCTCTGGGTCATGAGTGCAGAAATGGATAGACATTCAGCCACCACACTCTCCAATCCGGCAAAGTTTACTTTTATTTGTTTCCTCTCCTTCCCTCTCAGACAGCATGGTTTCCAATAAGCAGAAGCCAAAAGGAACTTTGCTCACACATGTCCTTTGCGCCCGGCCACATGCAATCCTAGCGACTCAATCGTAGGGTCAGCCAGCCACGCCTTGAAGATGTATCATCACCTCCTCGGACTTTTTCAAATATTCATTTCGTGCCATGGGTGACACTAGGATTAATCACAGGAAGCTGATAAAATGGAAGACATGGAACACACAGGAGATGATTAAAATACAGGAACAAAGAAGAGACATCGCCGACTGTAGCTTCCTCATGTGGGCGGTTGGTCGGCAGAGCGACCTGGTGCTCTGTAGTTCAACCCCATTTCACCAACGAAGAGAAGAATGATTCGCCCAATTTTAACCAGTTTTACCGCAAAGATGTGTGGCTTTTTATAACCCGTGTTATGGACTGAGAGTTCCTGCCTCCCCCACACTCACGTGGGAGCCCTCGTCCCCACTGTGCCTGAACCTGGAGACCGGCCTTTATGGTTAAATGAGGGCAGGAGGGGGGCCACCCGGCAGGACTGGTGTCCTTGTGAGAAGTGACACCCCACACTCTCACCCCGAGCTCTCACCCCGTCCTGCGTGCGGCCCCGAGAAGAGGCCCCGTGGGGACACAGAGAGAGGACCTGCTGCCCCATGGGGAGTGCCCCCACTCCGCACACCGTGGCGCGCTGAGCTCTGTGAACTGTGAGGAAAGACATTTCCTTTTTTTCAAGCTACCTTGTGGCATTTTGTTAGGCAGCCTGAGCCAACTAATGCAAACTCCTTGTGAAGGTTTGTAGAAATGCCTTTCAGCTTTCATCATAGGGAGGTCGCGGAGAGCTGCCATAGCTGCAGTTCATGGCAGTCAGCAGGCGGCCACAGGCAGACGCTGAAGGGTCCCTCCCCACACCCCCCCCCTCAGGACAGAGCTGCTGCCTCGGGGGCTGAGGCCCAGTCTGCAATCCTCTGTTTAACGTGCCCTGCGGCTACGTGAGGCCCTGAGTCCTGCCACCTGCTCCCAAGGAGGTGAAATGTCCAATTCCTGGGTCCTGTCCTTGAAGAAAGGGGACGTGCTCCCCTCCACTCCCTCTGCCCAGTGCTGGGGGAGTGGGCATGGGGACCAAGCCTGCAGGAGCCAGGCTGTGCTTGGGGGGATGCAGGGTGTCTATGGGCGGCGGGGAGCCTGCTGCCCTACCCTGGGCAATGCACCACATCCCGACCTCGGAGGAAAGCAGAGACGTGCACCTGGTTTAGTCCCTGGTTCCTGGCTGCTCAGACCCTGCCACTCCGTACCCGCCGCTGTAGTCCCTGCCACTGCTGTCCCCACCACTCCCGTCCCCGCCACTGCTGTCCCCACCACTCCCGTTCCCACCACTCCCATCCCTGCCACTCCTGTCTCTGCCACTCCTGTCCCCATCACTCCCATCCCTGTCATTTCTGTCCCCGTCACTCCCGTCCCTGCGGGCATTCTTCCCTGGCACACCCCAAAGTGGCCACATGAAACAGATTGAAAACAGGTCATTATTTTTTTTCTGAAAAAGCTGGCAAAGTCTTTAGGGCCCCTCACCCCACCCCAAACAGCTGCCAGATGATTTCACTTGCTGACATATAAGACTGAGCATTCGTAAGTGTATGTCAGAGGCTGGAAACACACACACACACACACACACACACACACACACACACTCACATGCTCTGGTCTTAGTCTCTCAGGTTTCCTGGTTCCACTGAGATCCCAATGTGAGAGATGAAAGGATGATTATTAAAATGTTTCAACATATTTCTGGTAAGTGTGTTCGAGTAATCAAAGTTGAAGCTAGAAAAGCGTGTGTTTACTACCAGCTCTGATAGTCAGGTACAGCTCAACGCAGAAGGGAAAAGAAAAGGCAGGTTTTCTTTGTTCGTCATGAAAAGGACTGGCAGGCGTTTCGTTTTTATAAAACCGAGCACCTTTCAAAACCTGAGCCTGTCAGGACCACCTTTTAAATCAATGCCAGGTTTGCCCTTTGCTGCCGACCCGACCACAGCGGCACTGACATCACTTCCCTGACGCGGGAACCTCCTTTGGACTCCGCAGCGAACGTGGCAAACCCATTTGTCATCCTTTGTTCGCGGGAGCGGCTGAGACAGACCATCCCCGAAGGCTGCTTTGATGAATGTGATTCCTTTGGGATCCACACTCCCGAGTGCCTTTCTGCATTGCTGGCCTCCTTCATGTCGTCCGGCCCCTGACAAAGCCTGGATTCGCACTGTGTGTGTTTCCTGCCACTGTCTGCGACTCCGGGTACCGTTTCTGGTTCCTCTCCAAGCCTGCTCAGTGCCCAGGGCTGTGTCTCCTCTGAAGGAGAATAGTGATCACCGGCCACGGCAACTCGGCATTGTCACCGATGACACGGGCGCACATGATGAAGGTGCCGAGTGTTTCGTTAGTTGTGTGACCCCGTTCATCACTCCTGTGAGCAAGCTCGGCTTTTCGGATGGCTTTCCTCTAAACAAGGAAAAAATGGACCATTTCTATGTTTTAAAGGAGCTTATTAAATGTTTACAATCCTGGGTTTTGGTTGAATTTATTATTAATACACTAGAGGCGCGGTGCATGAAATTCGTGCATGGGAAGTTGGGGGAGGGGGGGCGTCCCTCAGCCCGGCCTGCAACGATGCAAGCATTCTGTGCCCGGCCTGGCCAAAGGCCCTCCACACACAGCCTGGCCAGAGGCATTCTGCGGCCAGGTCTGGAACGCTTGCCTCCTCACTGTGGTGATAAAGCAAGCATTCCACCAGGCCGCTCATGCTGCTGCCCTCCCCCCCCAGGACTGGGGGACTCAGGCGGGGCTGAGAGGAGTGGACGCTGCCATCTTGTGGCTCTAGGCGCTGCCATCTTTGTGACGGAGTGATGGTTAATTTGCATATTACCGTTTTATTAGATAGGATAATAAATCACATTCTCCCTTTTGGTGTCTGGTGAGAAGGGCAAGAAGGGAGCCAACACAGCCGGGATCCCAGATGCCATTCTGCAAACCAGGCACGATCGGTGTTGAATGCGCCTCCCTCCTTCTCCTGGCCTGTCTCTCCTCAATGAACTCAGACTCATCTGTAAGAACCAAGCATGCTTTATGCTTCCTTTCAAGCCGGTAGCCAACCCTCGCCCCCAGTATGTCCACTTGAATTTGGATTTCTGAGGTTGTTGGAGTTACTTGATGATTGCTTCCCATTTCCACTTATTAAAACATCATTGATAGGACTAATGTCTGTATTTCATCACACATAGAAAGCGAGGTGGATGACTTGAGCAAAGCTTCAGTAGGTAAACCCATGGGCAACTGACACAGCAGCTGAGCCGCTGCAACTTCTTATCAATTCACTACGTCTTATATTCAGTGAAATGATTTCATTCACTATAAATTCACGAATTCACTATTTAAATTCACTTCACAATTAATTCACTACACGTTCTCATAGATTCTTTCATTTAGTCTATTGTCCCTGTTCTCTGAATAAGAAATGAAATCCACATAGAAAAATATACCAGAACCATCCAGCTGAGATAAATTATTTCCATTTAAATGATGTCATTACAAGGAGAAAAAAAATTAAATTTTCTTTACCTTGAAATTTCATTCAAATTCAACCCCCTTCTCTTTTATTTCATGAATATATGGTGTGTGCTTTTAGCTGTGGGGAGATCTGGGTTGGAAATTTTAGCTTGCTAATCCAAAAATGAGAAATTCTTGTGTTAGAGCTCGATATCAAAAGATTATATCCCTGAAATCCTGGAAGCATTTAGATAAATATCTGCATTTCTGAAGATTTGAAAGTAAAGGAGCCGATACTCAATATCAAGCCTAGTTTTTCCTTAAACTGATTTTTAGAAATTGCATTTGACTGACATGGAAAACAATCACTCATATTGTGACTAACTCCTACATATAAAATGGGATTGAAAAGGTCTCCAATTGCCAATTCCCAAATGCAAGAAGCACTTGGCATTAGTGTAAGACTTCACTACAAGATCACATTGGTCATTCGTTCTCGTTATTGCTTAGTGCCCTGAGCTTTGCCACAGCACACGGCCCAGCACCATTGAAGCAGCTGGCTGCACATCTGCCTCACTTCCCTGAACATAGAAATGACGAGTGGGAGGCCTCAGTGCCACGCTGCCCGCAGCTCACACAAGGCTGCTGAGTGCTTCTGTGCAGACAGCATCTCTGTTTATTCCTCTGCGCGGCCATGGGTAAGAGGAAAAGGAAATCAAACAGGTCTCCTGGAGCACACCTCAAATGCAGTGGATGCTGTAAGAGATGGAGACTCCAGCCCTAGCTGGTGTGGCTTAGTGGATAGAGAGTCAGCCTGTGGACTGAAAGGTCCCAGGTTTGATTCTGGGTCAGGGCACTTGCCTAGGTTACGGGCTCCATCCCCAGTGTGGGGTGTACAGGAGGCAGCCGATCCATGACTCTCATCATTGATGTTTCTATCTCTCTCTCCCTCTCCCTTCCTCTCTGAAATCAATAAAAATGTATCTTTAAATATTAAAAAAGAGATGGAGACCCCCCAAAATAAGCATCCTCATTGACTTTAGGGTAGTCTTAAAAACCCAATGATATCCTTACACGTGGAACCAAAGCATAATTTGCAGACTGTGAGCCCAGAAAGAATTGCTTAAGGCTTAAGGCTTAAGGCTGGTTCTGGCCTATGTCCAGTGTTATCGAACGTCTCCACTGCTCTCCAACGGTGCGTCATAGTTTACGTACCACTAACACATGGGATCTCTATGGGCTTAACTTTCCAATGTGGTTCATCTGTGGGGTATTTAAAAATATCTGTTTATTTCTATTTATCTACATGGATACAAAGTCTATAGAAGCGGGACAGTATAATTGTGGAAGAATGTGTTTTGTGAAAGTGGTTAAAAGTTGACTATTTCAGGGACATGCTACTAAATGCCTCCACTGGTAACAGTAAGGGTTTCAAAAGGAGTCCTTCCCTTTTTTCTCCAGCAGCGGAAAATAACTGAGGATTTGCATTGGTATAAGAATAAATAATTATAATTTATCTTGAACAATGATTATCACTGTCTCATGATGTTATGAAATCAAAGAATTGGCATAATCAATGTGGTTATAGTTACAAAGTAATGCTCTGAGCAAAGACCTTTTGGAAAGCATGAAAAACGTAAGGAAGATGGAGTGCTCATTGTGAATCAGCCGCCTAAGAACCCAACACCTGCACAAAATGTCAAGTGTGACAATAATGACTTATGTGCAATGTGTAAGCTCAACAAACCTCACTCTAGAAGGGCATTGAAACTTGAAGACATTTTTTATGAGGATTACACCAAAAATCATGAATGACAAATTGTAATAGCAAGAACTTGACATTATTGGCAATAAATCAAGAGAAATTGGTCAAGGCAACATAATTTAAAAACAATCATAACTAGTGATGAATCCTGGTATCGTCTCTGTAACCTGGAAACAGAATACGTATGCACATTGTAAAACCCCAAACACGGAGACAAAGAAGGACCCATGACGGTCAGAAGGAAGAGCAGGGATGGTCTGTCCCTCTCCTATTGGAGTTCGGCCTACAAGGTCAAGGGTTCAGACATGTGTAGTAAGTAGGAATCATGAGGATTTCCAAGATTTGGTAGGATGCACAAGAAGTAGACCAGGCTGGGAAAGACCCCTTGCTAAGGGTCTGGGCTATTCCCACTGAACCTCACATTCTTTTGCTCAATGTTTACTGCATATAACACAGAAAAAGTTTTAAAATACAGAGATGGATATGCCAATAGAATAGAAAAAATACTCAGAGGCAATATGTGCATTATCACATTGAGATGAAAGGCACAGGTTTTGAAAGTAGTCAGACCTATACACGAGGTCTCCCGGACTTTGAGAGGGCAAAGGCTGGGCTGAGGGACCCCCTCCTCGAGTGCACAAATTTTGTGGACTGGGCCTCTAGTGGAATACTATGCAGCTGTAAAAAAGAAGGATCTCTTACCCTTTTAGACAGCATGGAGGGACCTGGAGAGCATTATGCTGAGCGAAATAAGCCAGTCAGAGAAATACAAGTATCACATGATCTCACTTATATGTGGAAATTAATGCGCAAAATAAACTGATGAACAAAATAGATCCAGAGACATAGAACCATGGAACAGACAGGAATCTCAGAGGGAAGGTGGAGGTGTGGGGGTGCTGGGGAGAGAGATTAACTGGGGAACTGATAGGCGTATATGCATAACCCATGGACACAGGCAATAGTGTGATGAAGGCTTGGGAGGGGCGGGTGTGGGGAGGAGGGAGTCAATGGGAAAAACAAAACAAAAAAACGAATGGGACATCTGCAATACTTTCAACAGTAAAGACAAATAAAAAATACAAAAATACAAATAAATAAAAAATAATAAACGTATTTTAAACTTCAGAGTGGGGTTTCTCCCACAGGAACTGACCCTTGCGCCCCATCTGCTGACATTGAACCTGAGTATGGGCAACAACAACTGAACAGAGACCCAACCGTCCATCTGAATGTCAGAGCAGCAGGGGCTGGACACAAGGAAGGAGGGAATTCTTAGGTTAGACACACACACACACACACACACACACACACACACACACACACCCCTCCTCCCAACACTGAATTTCCTGGCACGAGGGACAACCTCTCCTTTAAACGAGCATTTCCATTTGTCTGCTGAAGGCCCAGGCCTGCAGACACCATGCACCTGGGTCAGGAAGAGGCCGCGTGCTCGGGGAGCCACAATTGGCCGCGTGTGGTTTCCTCACAATGAAGTGTCCCAGTTCTTGAAGAGAAACTGCTGCTCCTGCAGGCAGGTGGCGGGGACTCGCTTGTCAGGAGCAGATGGATGAGCGAGGCCCTGGGAGGAAATGCTGGCTGAACTGGGCTCTCTGGAGACGAAGAGGTGAATGGACCCACACACACTTTGAAGTTGATTCATTAGTTAAGGCTTTTTTTTATTTTATTTTTTTTGCATGAATGTGTCTCCTCCTAGATGTTATCCTAAGGCTCCGCGTATTTTCCCAGCGAGATCAGAAAGTGCAGTATGACTTCTGCAGGCGGTTTCTGAGCCTCGCACTGATGGAGATAGCGTGCCTCCTTATAGGATCCAGTTTCACAGAACGCTGGCCCCGAGGTCGGCTGGGCACATGGGGAGCAGGACACCCGCTGCCGAGGCCCCTAAATGACTCTCAACTGGGAAGGCTATCAGCCCGAGGAATCAGAAGGAAGACTAGCCCCCCTCACCCCCCAGCAACTTCCTACAAGGGGCCCTCTCCCACACATGCCCCTGACGGGCTGGCAGCCGGATGTTTGTAGAACAATCGGGAAATTTAAACAGGTTCCTGAGAGGGAGTTCCCCAGCAACTGTGTGAAATAATGCGGGAGATGGGGGAGGGGAGGGGAGGAGGTGGAGAGGAAGCCCATGGTAGGTGACGTGTGGGTTTCCCAGGCTCGACCACCATGGAGGATGCTTGACTTGTCCTGGCCTGTAGCCTCTTAGGCCTTCCTCCCCCCATGTCACTCAGAGCCTTGTCCCCCCATGTCACTCAGGGCCTTGCTCCCCCTGTATCACTCAGGCCCTTGTCCTCCCCCTTCCCCCCGTGTCTTTCAGGGCAGGGAGGGTCAGGCTGCATGAAGCAAAGCCATGGGGAGAGGAGATGAGGGGAGACAGGGAGGCTGGGGGCGCAGGGCTGCTTGTACGGGGCTGTTGGAGCCCTGATCAGGCCACCTTGTTGGAGCCGGGCAGCTCTGTGTGGGCCCACCGCTCAGTTCCTGAGGGAGAGCAGCCTTCTTGCTGGCAGCCAGACTCATGCCATTAACCCGGAAGCAGCATGGCACTGGCTGGACTGACTGGTAACACTGTGCCTGTGGTCCCTCTTGGCTTGGTGGGCCTTCCCCATTCAAATGGGAGTGACGGATCCCATCGTCCACGCTGCGGATTGTGACGTCAGAACTAGGGGGAAACGGCCTGATTTTCTCATTTCAGGGCAATCATTTGGAAGGGTTCTGACAGTGTCCCTCTCAGGGGCTCTAGACAGCTGGGGATGGAGAGGTTGGGGGAGTCTGGGACCCTGGGAGCTCTTCTAAAGGCCCTGTGACTGCACCCCTGCAGTTCCAAGCCCAAAGAACAGCTGCTGGGCCAGCCCAGAGAGGACTTGGGGAGTCTGCAGGGTCCTCAGGGGGGACACAGGGCAGCTGTGGAGAGACGGCAGGTGTGCTGAGCATGAAGTCTTGGAGCCCAGAGTGAGGCCGGACAACCCCCAGGTGAAGGCTAATGAGGACACGCCTGCTCACATCAGACGGACCTCGCTGTGACCTGGGGCTGGGTGACCACAGCTGGAGTCCCCGGTGGGACGTCCTGTCCCTCCCCTGTGTTAGCATTAGTCACCTACTTGCAGGAGAGAGCCCGAGGGATACAGAGTGTCCTGAAGTAGCTCAGGCAGCTGATAAATGACAGCAGGACCTGGGCCCACACCTTACAGGTCAGGGAGGAGCTGGTCCAGCATCTGAAGACGGCTCTGCTTGGAATCAGCCTGGAATGTAGCTGAAGGACCCGGTTTCAGAGGCAGGGTTCTGCGGGAAGAGTCCCTGTGAGCAGAGAGGTGGTGAGGAGGATGGAGGCGATGGAGCAGGGACAGGACTGGCTCTGGGGGAGCCGACAGCTGGGCAGATCAGAGAAAGAGCCAGACTGGGAACGAGGGGTGACCATGAATCTGACCCTCCAGGCAGAGAAAGTTTCAGGAAGAAAGTGGCTCCCACTTCCAGCTACACAGTGACCCAGGCGATCCCAGCCAGCTCCAGGCCAGGGGCTGGCGACCAGCATTCCATTGAAGATGAACCTACAAGAAGACAAGTCATTTTCTCACGAGGACTTTCCCTTACCGTGTATCCAATACGCATCCTACGGGCTTGTGTATGGAGCTTCTTTAAGAATCCACGGGAGATGTGGAGTAATAAATCAGGAGTGGGGGATGCCCCAGAATGAACAGAAAACGGAATAAGTAACATGTGAAATCATGTCTACAGTAAAGAATGCAGACAACCATCAAAGAGATGCTGATAACCTAGAAATGATCTAATCAGCGTGCATAAGCCGCCTCACCTACTCCTCAGGCTGGGAATCCATGACCTGGAAAATAAAGCTAAAAAATCAAAGACATTATGCTAAGTGAAACAAGCCAGTCAATGAAGGAAAAATACCACATGATCTCACTCATTCATGGATAATAAAGACCATTACAAACTTTTGAACAATAATAGATACAGAGGCAGAGCTGCCTCAAACTGATTGCCAAACTGCAGTGGGAAGGCCAGAGAGAGTTGGGGGGCAGGAGGGAGGGGAGTAAGAGATCAACCGAAGGACTTGTATGCATGCATATAAGCATAACTAATGGACATAAGACACTGGGGGGTAAGGGAGGGTAGGGGTGTGTCAAGGGCGGGGGGGAAAAAAAAGGACACTTATGTAATACCCTTTGTAATACTTTAAGCGAAAAATAAAAAAAAAATAAAAAAAAATAAATTAGAAAACATAAAAAAAAATAAAATAAAAAAAAAATAAAAAATCAAAGACAGTTCTAGTCTGTTCCAGAATCTGCATTAGAAAAATCTAATTGATGAATGCTGGCAAAATCAGGAAAGATGCGATTCCTTTTAGACTAGCCATCGGAAGTCCTGGCTACTTCAAGGAACACGTTACAGTAATGGGAACATTTACTCACATGGAGCAGTTCGATGCCAAAATAATTCTTCATTTTTCCAGCACTTCGGGCAATAGGATTCCTCTTAGGTGATAATAATCCTATATAATAAAAGCCTAACATGCTAAGTGTACGGTCATCTGGGCATTCATTCAACCAATCAAAGAGTAATATGCTAATGATATGCTAAGGCCACTCAACCGCTCGCTATGACATGCACTGACCACCAGGGAGAAGACAGTCGACTGGTCGACCAGTTGCTGACCACCAGGGGGCAGACTCTCCAACTGATAGGTTAGCTTGCTGCTGGGGTCCGGCTGATTGGGACTGAGTGAGATGGGCTGGACATGCCCTGGAGCTCTCCCGTGGTCCCTCCCCAGCTGGCCAACCTCCCATATCCCTCCTCAGCCCTGATTGTGCACCGGTGCAGTCCCTCAGTCTGGCCTGTGCCCCCTCGCAATCCAGGCTGAGGCCCCTCCCTCCCCCGCCAGTGCATGAATTTTATGCACCAGGCCTCTAGTGTGAAATAAATATTTCCTCATGCATCGGCTGTTGGGTCTCAGAGCCTGGCCTCTGGGCCAGACGTTAGCTGGGGCTGGAACCCCGGGTCTGATGCTCACCAACTGTCACTTTGTACAATTTTCCTCACATCTCTCTGCCTCCGTTTCCTCATCACCAAAACAGGAAGAATAAATACATTATTTTGTGGAGATTCATGCGAAAGCATGTAAAATAGTGTCTGCGACACAGCAAGCCGACACACCACATACCTTGCTACCACTACACACACCGTATGGTTTTATTCACTGTAGCTTTGTGAGGTGGTCCGGACATGTAAGAAATGGAACAACCACGAATAAGTGTAATGACAGTATCCAGGCATCTTTTCCCTGAACTGCGATTTGTTTGGATGGTTATCCTCCCATATGTTTCAGTGTAACTCCTTTTACTAAACCTTAAGAAAAAAAGTTCTGAACGTTATAATCACTGAAGAAAAAAAAAGGAAAACTGGAATTTTCTAAATACTGAATATGGTGGCTTTAGATAAATATCTCCGAAACTTCCCTTTCAAGTCTGAATTTCTCCCCCAGGAAAATCAAATGGACATAGACGTTTACAATGTTTTCTGCACATTTACCGTGTGACTGTGGGAGCTACTGGACGTAGGTGCACAACTTGCAACATAAACCCGAGTTGCCCCTTCCAGGGGTAAAATAGCCCTACTGTGCGCCGGCGAGGAGACACATGGGAAACATGAGCGCAGGTCGGCAGGATCACCCACTCTCACTGGGGACAGCCCGGCTTTCAGAAAGTGACCCCTGGTGGTTTTTAACGTCATATGTCGTTCCTCCTGGAAGCAACACTCCGTGTGCAAGTAACCTTCTATCCTTTCTCAGCTTTTGGGACTTAAATGCCTTTAGTGCTCTGACTCTGACAAGAATTGCTCTCCTCTGGAGCGAGTTGCTGGCAGTTTCAACTGAGCTTCCTGGGGGTTCCTTCCTGAAAAGGCACACCTGTGTATAGGCAGGCAGGCAGGTAGGTAGGTACGTAGGTAGGTAGGCAGGCAGGTAGGCAGGCAGGTAGGTAGGTAGGTAGATGGATGATAGATAGATCTAGTGACAGACATGAGTGCAGACATATAGATTAACAAAGCGATCCCTTTTTCCTAGCATTACCTTTTAATTTCCTGCCAGCTCACATCACATTCTTGAAAGCACCCCTTCTTAGTGTGAAAGTGGAAGTGGCCCTGCAAACCACAGGGGAGAGAGTGCCGGTGAGCACCTTAGTCCTGGGCGATCGAGCATGAGACTTAGCGTATGGCCCTGCTTTTAACTTTTCAAAGTTAAGCGTCAGTAATACTACTTCTTGAATTTCATCTGGTTGTCTCTCTGCTGTGAAAACTTTCCATGTAAAATGCAATGAAGGTGTTCTTTCCTTTTCATCGTATCTGTGAGCCAAAACGACTTCTGAGTAATTAGAGATGCACTATTTTTGAAGGCATTTCCTCTGTCGTAGGACGTTCCTGAGGGAGGCACCTTAGCCACACGGGCTGGTGATGCCTGGAACTGTCACCCCTCTCAGGACAGAGGAGCTCACCAGTTGCAAACATGGGAAGGTATTTCCCTGTGTAATCTCAGTAAAGTTCAACATGCCAATACAATCAAGGGCCATCATGCCTCCTTTGAATACATCTCACGTGGATTAAATGATTCCCATCCTCCGTTCTGCAACATCAACGGGACACCTCCTTCGTTCTGTGTTGAGGCCTGTTGCAGGGGATGTGGTGGGGGTGATGGGGAGAGAAAACCACATTCACAACTAAAAATAAGAAAACGACGGTGCTGAGTGTCCCGAGGGGAATAAAACTGCCTCATGTGGTGAAATGGGACGCTTTTAGACGGGTGGGCAATGAGGCCTTTTGCGGTGGTGGGATCTGAATCGAGATCAGGAAGCAGAAAGCAAGGCACAAGCGGAACTTCCTGAGGAGGAACTTTCTGGGCAGAAAGAACAGCGAATACAAAGATTCAGGGAATGAAATCAGCATTTCAGGGACCAGACGGAAGCCAGGGCACAGGCAGATGCAGTGATGCAGGGAGAGAGACCTGTCAGTGCTCCAGCCAAACTAAAGAGTTCGAGTCCCACCTTTGCCGCTTGCCCGAGCTGAGGCAATGAGCCACCCACAGACACTCTGTGATCCTGGCTGTCCTCCTCTGTGAACTGAACATGACTGAGCTGTGATAATTAGTAATTCCCAGTTTTACCGCAGAACCATGACCATCATTCTTATAACGATCATTAGGTCACTTCCTTCCTTTCCGCAGGTGAGCCAGCGCATGTGCACATAAAGGCATCGGCTGCCGCCCCAGGCCCTCTGTGAGAAGCAACCATTTCAGTCTACAGTGTTTCACACCCATTTAGGATGAAAGCTGTTCTGAGAAACCCTCTCCCAGTCTCTCTGCAGCCACCTCCTCCCTCTTCCCCAAACCGGAGAGCTTGGTACCTCCGACGTGATTTTTTACCGCAGGAGCCAGCAAGGGTAGATGCTGGTTGGCCAAGGGCACCATGATTTATAGTTGCTTTTATTGTTCAGTGGCTTTTCTTTCCAATGATGACCGAGGAAATGTCATTGGCGGTGTCAGCTGGGAGTAACGGAGACATTTCAGTGGCTTGTGGGCTCACTTACTTACTGTCTGGATCCTGTTCTTTGACATTTGATCAAAAGCCACAGCAATCTTGGTTTGTTTCCTCCGCGCCGAGTTTATTTCTCCTGCCTGGGGACCTGGACGCCTGGCTCCCAGACTGTCTCCTTCATCACCCGCCCCTGCCCCTGCCCCTGGGCTCCAGAGCCTTGGTCCCAGGCAGCTCGCTTCCGCCTGACTCACCCTCACGTCCTAACCTCTCCTGAACCCCATTAGCCTCTCAACACGGGACCCCAACACGTATGCACAGAGAAGAATTCTATTTATTTGCTTTCATTTTTAAAATATACTTTTATGGATTTCACAGAGGAAGGGAGAGGGAGAGAGAGATAGAAACGTCAATGATGAGAGAGAATCGCTGATGGGCTGCCTCCTGCACGCTTCCCACTGGGGATCGAGTGTACAACCCGGGCATGTGCCCTGACAGGGAATCCAACTGTGACCTCCTGGTTCACGGGTTGACGCTCAACCACTGAGTCACATCGGCTGGGCCAGAATTTTATTAAAAGTAGCTAATAGAGGCCATGTTCTTGGAAGGGTGCAAGTTACCATCCTCACCAGATTTGGAAGATGAGGAAGAATCATCAAAAATGGAACGGATGGAGCCGCAGAGCCATGTCCAAGCAAGAGCTATTCCAATTCTGTTCTAAAAAGTCACCCTTAAGGCTGTTCCTAAGTATGTGGAATACTTTCAATTGGGCAAAGCATATGAAAACTTCATTTCCCATTTGTATTCGGACCGATTGCATTATGTATTGTTGAACTGAATCTTAGGATTTTTTAGACAAAGGCACTGTTGTGTGGCATAAGGACACATTAGCTGAACTTCAGCTTGTTAAACGTAGGGGTTATTTCTGTTTGTTTTAAAAAGCCTGTTTAAGAATACATAAAACATATTTCCGTGATAGAAAATTCGCTCATAAAGAAGAAAAGTAGAAAGAAGAAAACGCAGGTGTGTGAAGGGCAGGTAAGGAGTGACTGTCCCTCTAACACATCACCTTCTGGGGCTGCCGTACAGAATTCCACAGACGGGCCTTCAGCCAAAGGAACGCATCTTCTCACAGTTCCAGCGCCTAGATGTGCAAGGTCAAGATGATGGCAGGTCAGCTTCCCCCCCTTCTCCCTGTGTCCTCACTAGGTCTTCCTGGTGCAGCACACCCCAGGGGTCTCTGCGTCCACGTTCACTCTTCTCACAAGGACACCTGTCAAGTGGGTCAGGGTGCACTCGAATGGCCTCGTCCCGGCTTAGCCACCTCCTCAAAGGCACTGTCTCCGAACTGTCACCTTCTGGAGAGGCTCTGGCTTCGTCCTATGAACTGGGGGGGAGGCGGGGGCACAAGTCAGCCCAGAACACTGACCGACCGTCCATTTTTAAGCCCCAGAGACCCTCTTTCTTCTGGGCCTGGGCAAGCAGGCCCTCGGGATTGGCTACTAGTCCAGCAAACAAGCAAAAGTCAAGTCTGAGGGAGTCGCCCAATGCCCGCTGTTGATGTAGGAGGACAACTAGGAATGTCACTCAGACCAGAGGTCCTATTTTGGCGTCGCAGTGAATGGCCTGTGTGCTCAAGCTGCGTGCGGTTAGGAGGCTGCCTAGCGGGCTGTGGGCCACCGCCACCAAGCAAGTCCTTGCTCCCGACTCTGTCACCTGGAGCAGGGGCCTCGCCACTTAGTTATCACGGGACAGCGGACGGTTAGATGGCACTCCCGTCTTCACTCACAGTGAGGTGTCCAATGTGTGTCCAAGTTTTCATGGTAAATAACATTGCAAAGACTTCTTTTACTTTAAGTCTTAGGCTATTTTCACTTATCAACTTATTGGTAGTAGTTGCTCCTCAAAGTATACCATGTCAAGGGTACGGCACCTTTTTAAGGTTGTCGATACACACGGTAAAGCTGTGCTGTACAGCGGGGGTATCAGGTACACTCCCGATATCGCTGTTGGAGAGCTGTTTCCCCTGGTACCACTCAAGAGTAATTTGGTGAAATATGTTATTTAAAAATATGCATTCCATTTTGGGAAAGGAAAACCCCACTCTCATTATTTTAATATGAATCTTAGTAACTTAGTTTTGCTATTTGATGTGCTTCTTTTTGAGCTGGCTGCTCATCTCTCCTGCTCTCTGAGCTATTGAAGGATTGACATTCTCACTGATTGACAGGAGCTCCTTATATATTAACTGTATTAACCATTTGTCCTACGTTTTTAAAACGTTTATCGCCTTTTGTACCTGATATTTATGATCACCTGACATTTCTATTTTTTTTTTATATATTTTATTGATTTTTTACAGAGAGGAAGGGAGAGGGATAGAGAGTTAGAAACATCGATGAGAGAGAAACATCGACCAGCCGCCTCCTGCACACCCCCCACTGGGGATGTGCCCGCAACCAAGGCACATGCCCCTGACCGGAATCGAACCCGGGACCCCCCAGTTCGCAGGCCGATGCTCCATCCACTGAGCCAAACCGGTCTGGCGACATTTCTATTTTTGTGTGCTCCAAAATCAATATCTTTCCTTTTAGAAGATACTTGGGTTTTTCCTTTCTTACCCCAAAGTCACATAGATATTCATACATGTTGTGCACTGTCTTTTTAAATGTCTTTATTTTTCCCAACATCTATCATTTCTACAAATTAAACTTAGCTATTGGGTGGTCATTTGTTATCAGAGGCTGTGTGGTGTGGAGTGAGAACCAGGCGGTAGACGACCATGGACAAAATTACTTATTCTGACAACACTCACTTCCTGCACAATGAAGACACCAATGTCGCTAGGACACAGGTGACACCACAGTGAAGACACCTGGGGTCCTTCAGTCAACATTACCGACTTCCGTTGTGACAGGTGTTTGGTTGAACATCGACACTGGTTACTTCCAAGATAGTTGGTGAATTTACTGCTTACTTTATATCAACATCCTGCAGCCTCTGTTGAAGCCTTTGGAAGTTTATTAGGTACTAGTCCACCACCAGGCTGATACAATGGTCCACATCCTCAGATGCTCCTTTACTTAGCCTGATTTTTCCCGCTAGGTATGCATTTATCTACCAGATAGCTCCATATTGCCGGGGACATTGAACACTAAATCCCACAAATTGCTTCAGCCGCACAGGAGATATTATCAATGCCAAAAGTAACGTTCTACTTCCAGTTCTGTGGCAAAAAATTTTTTATTAGTCAGATCTCCCTCAGCAATTGATGATGTTATTCAGTCCATTGGAACATTGATACAACTCAAAAGAGCTTAAATAATAAAAGGCATATATATTCACTTTTGAGGTGTCTACAGATGTGGCTGGCCTCAGGGACTCGATGATTTCATCAGAAAGAATTATCTTGCTCTCTTACCCATGCTCCCCCGCCATTGCCTGTTTCTATCCATGTAACAGCAACTCCACCTCTAATGACTTTAGGTCACTTTTATGCTATTGACTCAGCTCGTGGTCACCATCTCTCACTCAGAAACGCATCAGGGAGGAACCAAACTGGCCTCAGTCCTGGTGTTGGCCACAGGCTTGCTGGGCCTCAATAGCTGAGTGCAGAGTGATTCAGTGACATGGTTGGCCCAGCTGGGGACACGTGATCAATCTCATGCCCAATCACCTTACCAGGACTATGAGGACAAGAGACAAACCGTCCCCAAAGTAGACTATGGGGGGGGGTGTTAGGAAAGCCAACTGCTGTCTCAATAGAGCGTTTATTTCATCCAATCCAATCATGCTATTAGAAGATAATGGAAGTTGTTGCAAGGAAGATTTCCTTAATCCTCAAATTTATTCAAGTGCCCAGCAATGCTGGCTTCATACTATATATATTTTTATTTATTCAACTCTGGGCTTAATCTATAGGATTATTATTCAAAGTGTCCTTATATCAAAATCTGGTGGTCTTTCACAAAGTAAAAAAAAGGGGCAGTTATCTTAATTGAAATATATTTGGCACACCCAGGTGGTGTGGCTCAGTAGTTGAGTGTCAACTTATTAGCCAAAAGGTCACAGGTTCAATTCCCGGTCAGGACACAAGCCTGGATTGCCGGCTTGATTGCTAGTATGGGGCATGCAGGAGGCAGCCAATCAATGATTCTCATTGTTTCTCTCTCTCTCTCCCTTCCTCTCTGAAACAAATAAAAATATAAAAAATACATTTGGCACAAAAATTAATGTCAGAAGTATATACCTTAACTCTTATTGTCTCAAATCAAATTTACTTCAGCTCCTGGAGTTTTTCAGTATTTATGAGTGCCTTGCAAATTTCTGAGTGGTTAACATCAACACTGGTTACTTCCAAGTTGGTGAATTTACCACTTACTTTATATCAACATCCTGCAGCCTCTGTTGAAGCATTTGGAAGTTTATTATGTACTAATCTATATGTTATGTTACGTTCATGGCGTAAATGTTATGTTTATGGCATAAATGACCATTAATTATATGTTACGTTTATGGCATAAATGACCAATAATTAGATTTATAATTGCCTCTTTAGTCCAGCATTCTGGGCCTTGCGAATTAAAACAAAAACAAAACACCTGACCAGGCCCTGGCCAGGCTGCTCAGTTGGTTAGAGTACCATCCCCATATGCCAAGGTCTCAGGTTGGCTCCCTGGTCAGGGTGCATGCGGGAATCAAATTAACCAATGAATGCATAAATAAGTGGACAAACAATTGATATCTCTCTCTCTCTCTCTCTCAAATCAATAAATAAAAATAAATATAAAAACAAACACACCCATCCATGAAAAGAGACCTTTAGTGGCTTATGATAGACTCTAATTTCCTCCCACCCAAAGGGCAATTTAGCAATATTGACCATTTAAAGAGCCAAATCAAACAAGATAATGAGGGATAATTCACTTTTCTCTTTCTGGTTTGCCAGTCCAGATCTGAACGATGCGGACAACAGAACAATGCCACCATAATTATTATTTGGTTTTTGGAGCTATACAAATGGGTAATCTTTTTCAATGCTGCTTCCAAAAAAAGCTCTAACATTGTTATATAACTCCATTTTCCCTTGCCTTGGCTATTTTGGTCTTGTTCAAATGTTGTTTTTGATCAAATAGCCCCTACACGCTGAGCTGCGGCTTTAGAAATAAATGAGTCCCAGCTGCAGTGACAAATACACACGCAGGACAGAGGATGGGAAATGCGAAAACAGTTCGTCTCCGGCTGGAAGCGTCGACAGCAGTAATTATAGATGTAGCAGGGCCGGTTTGCCCATCAGACGTTCCTTTGCCTACATTAAAAAATCCTGACAAACATGTAAGGAATCACTTAAACTATATCTTGGTTATATGTGTCTCATATATCTGCTTCTGGAAACTGAAACACAAGGACATATCTAATATGATGAGAGGTTACGGCATCTGAACATGGTTATAGATGGTGGAGTTCTTATGTAAAATTCATGTGTGTACTTTGCAGAATTTATATTATGTACCTTCCTCACTCTTTGTTTAAAAACATTTTTTTACTGATTTCAGAGAGGAAGGGAGAGGGAGAGAGAGATAGAAACATCAATGATGAGAGAGAATCATTGCTCGGCTGCCTCCTGCACGCCCCCTACTGGGGATCGAGCTTGCAACCCGAGCATGTGCCCTTGACAGGAATGGAAGTCCCACAGGCCGATGCTCCATCCACTGAGCAAAACCAGCTAGGGCCTTCCCTCACTCTTTTTTAAGACCACGTGGCTTTATGATATTCAGAGAGAGAGATTCCTAGTTATTCCAGCAGGAATCTACTCAGTTCATCCCCAGCTATACCATGTGTAGCTAAGTACAAATTCCTACATTATAATAAAACCTAATTATGAGATTAATAAGCAATAAAATGAAAATAAATGTGAGATCAAACAAATTTCCAGTCAAGAGAAACATAACAGTAGATTTAGTAGATTTCAAATCCACGCTAGAGGCACATGGTCTGAAAAGCTGAATCAGCAATATGAGTGATAAATGCCCCTTATCTCCCCTGAGCTTGAAGAGAAAAAGATGTCCTACCTTCTCCCCCTAGAAAAGCAAAGAAGTAGAGGGATGAAAATCTGGGGGGACAGAAAACAGAGGCCCACATGCAGTGTTCCCATGAAAGGTACACTATCGCATGTGGTAACTACTCGGAAGTTCTCAAGTGAATGCTTAATTAGAGTGTGTACTCAAGTCAAACCACCTAGACTCAAACCCTGGCTCTACCTCTTTCAGGCTGGGCACCTGCAGCAAGGTACTGAACCTGTCTGTGCCTCAACTTTCTGATCTGTAACACATGGATGCTTCTAATAGCTTCCAACGTCCCCGCTGAGGACATAATGAGTTTCCCTTACAGCAACCTGGCAGGTAGCGCGCCCTCAATAAATGTGAGCAAGGATCACAGGAAAACCCTAAAACAAACGTGTGTTATTCACTTTCTGCTTTCTCATGACCCACCTTTGAACAGGTGAACGATTGAAGATAGACTAGAAGAAAACATTTGTGAATGGAAAAAGGCCTAGATATGAAGAATGAAGGGGCTCATCATTTTTTAGGAAAAAATCAAGAAAAGGGGCTTAAAATTAGAACTATTCTGGCTAGTTTTTGAAACTGCATATGTAAATAAAAATCTCTAAAGTTAAAAAAGCATAAAAGGCAGAACGTTTAACACCTGCACATTTTGATCTTTCTTTCACATTAGGCAACTTATGTATTACTAGTGACCCAGTGCGCAAAATCGTGCGAGACTCGGGACCCCGCCCGTACCGTGGGACTGCCCCATGTCCCACCTCACAAAGCTGGCATGCCGCGGGACCGCCCTGAGTCCTGGAGTCCCGCCCCATGGCCGGCGCTGCAGGACTATCCCAATGCACCTCCTGGACAAGTCCCCACCAGCGCCTGTGCATAAGCAGCGTCAAGTCCCTGCTGGTGCCCGTGCAGATGCAGCATCAAGTCCCCGCCCACCAGCATGCGCCTTGCTGCATACACAGCCTCCTGCTGATTGGTCGTTATGGCATTAGGGCGTCACAATCACAGGCTTTTTATATATATAGATTCCATGACTTGTTTTTCTTTTTTTAAAAATTGATCTTTATTGTTGAAAGTATTACAGATGTCCCCTTTGTTTCATTTTTACTATTGATCCCCCACACCTGTCCCTCCCAGGCCTTTAGCACACTATTGTCTGTGTCCATGGGCTGTGCCTATATGCATACTAGAGGCCCGGTGCATGGAAATTCAAGCCCCCGGGGGGGGGGGAGGTCCCTCAGCCCGGCCTTCACCCTCTCACAGTCTGGGACCCCTTGGGGGATGTCCACTTGCCAGCTTAGGCCCGCTTCCCAGGGAACAGGCCTAAGCTGGCAGTCAGACATCCCTCTGGCAGCCTGGGAGACCTCAGGGGATGTTTGACTGATGGTTCCCATGGGGAGTGGGCCTAAGCCATTATTCAGACATCCTTAGCACTGATGCAAAGGCAGGAGAAGCTCCCGCCACCTCCACTGTGCTGGCCAACCATGAGCCAGCTTCTGGCTGAACGGCACTCCTCTGTGGAAGCACACTGACCACCAGGGGGCAGATCCTGTGTTGACCATCTGCCCCCTGGTGGTCAGTGTGCATCATAGCTACTAGTCTTTCCCGGTCGTTCTGTTGTTCCGTGTTAGGGTCAATTTGCATATTACCCTTTTATTATATAGGACTAGAGTCCCAGTGCATGAAATTTGTGCAAGGGGGGGGGAGGGCCCCTCAGCCTGGCCTGCACCCTCTCCAAACTGGGACCCTTTGGGGGATGTCCGACTGCTGGTTTAGGCCCGGGGTCAGGCCTAAACCGGCAGTCAGACATCCCTCTCGCAATCCAGGACTGCTGGTTCCTAACCACTTGCCTGCCTGCCTGTCTTATCACCTCTAACCACCTCTGCCAGCTGGCCTGATTGCCCCCTAACTTCCCTCCCCTGCCGGCCTGATTGCCCCTAACTGCCCTCCCCTGCTGGCCTGATTGCACCCTAACTGCTCACCTGCTGGCCTGATAGCCCCTAACCACCTCTGCCTCGGCCCCTGCCACAGTGGCTTTATCCAGAAGGATGTCAGGAAGATGTCCAGTCTAATTAGCATATTACCCTTTTATTAGTACAGATGAGCTCCATGGTTAATCTCTTTACCTCTAACTGTTTCATGCTTCTATATATCTGGACCTATTTTGTTCATCAGTTTATTTTGTTCATTAGTTATGAGTGAGGAAATGTGATACTTGTCCTTCTCTGACTGGCTTATTTCACTTAGCATAACTGACCTGCTTTTTTAACCTACTGTATTCTGGAAATCCCTCCATGTCATTGCATGCTTAGCTGTCTCATTTTTAAAAACACCTGGAACTTTCCACAGTGTATTTAAACATTCCCACTCATTGCCTTTACAAGGGGAAAAACATTATTTTAAACAAGGACTGGTTAAAATCTGTGTTCTCAGACTGCAATATAAAAAATGCACTTCTTTCCCTTTTCCTTTATTTGACATTAACTGTATGCACTTGTTATTGATCATTTTTGGAGAAGTGATTTGGAGTTTGGACATAAGCATTCTTCGTCATTAAAAAAGGATTAGTTTAATCGCTCCAGGATGTATGCCATTTTGTTTGCAAATTGCATAGCACTTCTCAATGTCATCCAAAAACTGGAAGGCCATATGGCCCTCACTTCAACATTATAACAACTTTGTAAGGAACAGGCACCCCTCCCTTTTAAACACACACACAGAAGGACTAAGTTTTAACAAATTCAAGCAAAGAGAATCAGTCTTTTGAGTGAGAAAGACCAATGATCAGAATTTGCATATACCAAGGAAAAACTCAACTTAGAAACAGAATTAACATCTCAGGATCAGCTGATCGTCCACATCTCAACATTTTCCCTCAATTGTTCTTTTCTGCTGATGTCTGAGAACCCTAGGATTTGTTCCAAAGGAAAGCATTCATCTCTTATAACACCACCTACATATTGTTGCCAGGATTCATAACAGAAGACCAATTTATTGTCCTGCCTTTTCTTCTTGTTGTTAATTTTAGAAAAGACATGACATTTTGAAAAGCCAGAAAAGTTCATTTTACCATATAAATTTTTTTTTAATTTAAAAATAACTACATGAATGCCCACTGTGCCAGCAGCTGGGCTAAGCCTGCACTAACTTTAAATCCTTTGCAGCAGCAGACGAGGACAGTGTCAATATGCCTGTTTTATGATGAGGAAACTGAACTCACTGAGGTCCAATGGCTTGCTCGAGGTCACACAGATAGATAGAGTAATAGCCAGGACTCACAACCACCTGGATCTAATTTGAAAGTCAGAATTCTTATTATGGTTTGTTAGTATTTGAAATGTTTTCAATTTCAAAGTTTCCTCTGACATTTAACAATTAAACATTTAGACTTGTATTAAATGCACTTTTTCATCATTTGTGTTAATCTTCCACTCATACCCATTCTCAAGAAATTACCAACTTGAAGATGATGGTGTGTACCAGCCAGGATTTGTCAATGTATGTAGACAACATCGATACTTATACACTATGCCATTTTCCCCAGAACTAGAAACACACAATATGCAATAAACATTAAAGTGCATTTTTAATTTAGTAATCTTTTATTTTCTTTCTATGTTAGCAAATTAAATGTTGAACACTTTTTAATGGCTGCATACTGTTTCATTTAATAGATGGACCATTTTTTTTATCATCAGCCCACTATTAATGGATATTTATATTATTTCTCCAGTTTTTCTACTTTAAAGCACATTCCTGTCAAGAATTGTGAAGAGTTTGACACTTTATTTTTATACAAATAAGTGAGCCTGCCACAGCTTCTTGGATTCTGGGGGAAGACACGAGTTTCCTGGGTCAGAGATGAAGGACCTGCTACTCAGGACATGGCCCGAAGCAGGGACTCTGTGCTCATGTCGGCCCCACTTGGCCTCTGAGCTGCACGGCAGAGAGGAGCTAGATGCTGTGCATGCCACGGCTTTGCGTCACAGCTAAGGCACCCCAAGCCTAGGGGGCCCTGGTTTTTGCCCCAGTTTTTACACAAGTGCCACAAGCAACGCAGCCCAAACTTTTTCCTGGAGAGATACACTATCTTTAAAAAATATATATATATTATTGATTTTTTACAGAGAGGAAGGGAGAGGGACAGAGAGTTGGAAACATCGATGAGAGAGAAACATTGATCAACAGCTGCCTCCTGCACACCTCCTACTGGGAATGTGCCCGCCCTTGACCAGAATCAAACCTGGGACCTTTCAGTCCGCAGACCGACGCTCTATCCACTGAGCCAAACCAGTTAGGGCTACCCTATCTTTATTAAACACTCAGCCAACAACCCTTTGTTTTGCTGCTAAAGGAAACACCAACTCTACCTTCCCAGGCTGTTCACTACACAAAGGAGCTTTAACAGATAGTCCCACACAAAAGGCTGCCCGTGCCTGCCCCTCCCAGCACGTGCACAGACACGAGAACTCTCAGCAGCACTGACAGCAGCATCCGGGCTCAGAGTCACCGCCGCCCAGTCGCGATGATGCTCGCACCCCCCAAACATGGCTACGCGTATTGTCCACTTCTTCTCCTTCCACCAGTGCTGACAGCACTGTATCGTATGGAAGGGGCGTGGGGACTGGTGTAAACTAATGGAAGTTCTACTCCCCCACTACTATGTTTAGAGAGAGATCTGAACTGATATTCATAGGTTGTTCATAATGGCTCTTTTTAATTGTAGACATTGGGTGAATTTTATTTTATTTTACTGTTTCATTTGCATGTATAAATAGTAAGCATGGATTATTCTAGCAAAGCAATGGCGTCTTATAACACACATCCTGAGCACATAGTTTAAATAGTAATTTATCGACTTTTCTAAGATCTCTTTCCTTTCTGCAATAACTCAGCCAGCAGTTTCACAGTCATTATTTTGGCTAAGAATCGAGATGTAACCCAGCCTCCTTCCAATGGACAAAATGACTCCTGAGTGGCATCGAGTTAATTCCCCTGCAGACACTGTGGTGGCAGTATTACTGTTGGTCCTTGCAAAATCCAAGTTATATAACTGGCAAAAAAATGCCAATAACCTCTTACAGTGAGAACCAACAGCTATGTGGAACGAAACACTAGTCCTAAATGAAATGTTTGATCTCTTTACTTCAAAAGTTGATTTTTAAATTAAAAAAAAAATGTACTTGATTCCCCAGGCCTTTGTACTGGTCTGAGTTCTTTTTTGAACTCACTTAAAGATAGGTTCCTAGTTGTGTCTCCAACCACTAATCATAATTTTCCTGAACTTTCAAAGTGGAATGTGCTTAGCCCACGATGCACATAATTGAAATTGCTGAAAACGTGAATTTCAAAGCCCTAGAAAAGCCCCTTAGATATAAAACGGCGCTGGAGTCCATTGGCTGAAGCGGTGCGTGATTGCAGAAACGCCACCAGAACCACAGCATTCCTCCCAAAGCCCCTCGCTTGTCTGGGGAAACCCTGTCACCACAACAGAGCCTCGCTGCCCACGCGTCTCCTGCGCTGTGTTTACTGGGGTGCAGGGCACCAGCACTTCAATCCAATGTCAGCAGAAGCGGGTGCACATGAAACACCAAGAATTTAAACTATTTTCTAAAATGTGGCAATATTCGAAATTCTTTCATTCTGCAAGTGGTTGTAAAAGGCCCATAAAATGGGTCAGGAATTTGGTGGAAACCAGGGATTCAAGTGAGAAAGAGTGAGCAGAGCCCCTGCCATGGTGCGGCTCAGGCTGTTACTCCACGGTGAGAAAATAGAAAAAATGAGGAACTCATCGCTTCTGTTTGACTATCACACTGAAAATAATGGTAAAATAGTACTGGATGCTGCATTGGGAAAAAAAAAAAAAAAGCCACTTCATTTTTCCCCCTCTTATTGGGGGAGGGGGTGGGGGGACTAAGTAGAAGCAGATGAATTCTTAGTTTCAGTTTTGCAGCGTTAAATGATTTTCTGTAATATTTTTAAAAGAAAATTTCAGGGGTGCCTGGCTGGCATGGCTCAGTGGTTGAGTGTCAACCTATGAACTAGGACAGTGATGGCGAACCTTTTGAGCTCGGCGTGTCAGCATTTTGAAAAACCCTAACTTAACTCTGGTGCCGTGTCACATATAGAAATTTTTTGATATTTGCAACCATAGTAAAACAAAGACTTATATTTTTTATATTTATTTTATAGATTTAAATGCCATTTAACAAAGAAAAATCAACCAAAAAAATGAGTTCGCGTGTCACCTCTGACACGCGTATCATAGGTTCGCCATCACTGAACTAGGAGGTCATAGTTTGATTCCCGGTCAGAGTACATCTCCAGGTTGTGGGCTCGATCCCCATTATGGGGCATGCAGGAGGCTGCCGACCAAGGATTCTCTCTCATCATTGATGTATATCTGTCTCTCTCTGTCTCTCCTTCTGCTCTGAAATCAATAAAAGTATATTTGGCCCTAACCGATTTGGCTCAGTGGATAGAGCATCGGCCTGCGGACTGAGGGGTCCCGGGTTCGATTCCGGTCAAGGGCATGTACCTTGGTTGCGGGCACATCCCCAGTGTGGGGTGTGCAGGAGGCAGCTGATCGATGTTTCTCTCTCATCAATGTTTCTAACTCTCTATCCCTCTCCCTTCCTCTCTGTAAAAAGCAATAAAATATACTAAAAAAAAAAGTATATTTGAAAAAATTAAAAAATAAAATGAAAGTGCTATATAGGAAGAAATACAGTCTTCATCTTTCAAAATATTGAAAAATCTAAATCAATTATTATATTTTAGCCCTCCCTTTTCACCTGAAGACTTACTGATGGATACAATGCTTAAATAAAACCCCAGTTTCACTAACATTAGTTTTCTATGGTTCTGTGAAAATAGGGAGGACGGACAGGGGTTTCTATAACTTCAGGGCTCCTCCTGATGTTTGAGGACAATATGAAATATGTTCACTAATGTTGTGTGGAGACCTCAACATGGGAACATGACCCTTTGCTTGGCTTCTGGGAGCCTCCAGGCTGCTATGGCGTGTTGCATGTGATCCGTGTCCCTCTGGAAGCAATTTAAGATGATAACAGAGAGAATATGACCGGAAACAAAATGAGGAGAGTCTGAGTTCGGTGAGTGAAACTATCTAAAACTAAGAGATCTCTCACGGCAAGGAGTCCCGGTTCCAGAGAACCAGGGTGGGTTTGCCGACGCGGGTCCAGGATTGCGGGACTGTGACTGTTACATCACAGATCACAACATCCAATTAGGTGAGAGACAGGCTGTGGAAGGCTCTGGACCTCAGCTTGCACACCTACTCCCTGTCAGAACTTGAGCAGGTATTCTCAAGCCACTTTGCCGTTGGAAAAATGAGATGATACTATTTCCTTATCCTAAGTCTATAGTATTAGGTTAGATAGTCCATGTAAAAATGCTTAGCCGTGCCTGCGGCTACTCCACAAATATCCAATAAATATTAATTGCTAGCAATAACTATAAATTTACGTCATTCTCAATATCTAGAGTTCACACTTTTGTTTCATGGGTAAGTTTAATTATTTAAATGATCAAAAAGTGTGGGAAAAGAAAAGAGCAAAAAAAGTATTATTTTAGACAGGCCATTGTATCAGAGATGCCATTCTGCTCTACAATTGATTTGCTCTGCATTCTACAGTCTTCCATCAGGTGAGACTACACTGAGTGGCCAGATTATTATGACCGGCCAGATTATTATGACCACCCCATCAGTACAATGAAGTAAATTAGTTATGTAAATAATAATAATAATAATAATAAAACCTTGAGAGTATTTGTTCAGGAAATTTTCAATATTCAGTATTTTGGGAAGTGTCAATGAAGTACTGATGGGGTGGTCATAATAATCTGACCACTCAGTGTATATACACTTATGTCTTCAACTACCTCTGCCATTGCTGTGCAAAGGACTTCATCTCCCACACAGACCTCTCTTAGCAGGTTTTCATGTAAAAATCTACCCGTTGGACATTTCTTCTTACATGTCCCATTGCAACCCCAAACTCAACAGACTTTCAAAATATTATTCTAAAAATCTATTTATCCTCTTGGATTCATTAACAGTCACTGAGCTATGACCCTACTCCTCCATCTTGACCCCCACAGGCCACCGGACCCCCAGGCCTATCAAGTCTACCTGTTTAATCTTGATCAACCACGGCCCCTCCTGGTGGGCCAGGGCCTGACCGTCCTCTGTCCAGAAGACAGCGGCAGCCTCCTAAGCCATCTCCCTGCCTCCATGCTTGCCTCCACCCAAGTTCCAAAGTAACCTT
Source organism: Myotis lucifugus (assembly GCF_000147115.1). NCBI lineage: Eukaryota > Metazoa > Chordata > Mammalia > Chiroptera > Vespertilionidae > Myotis > Myotis lucifugus. Next base: position 40,125 of record NW_005871784.1, on the reverse strand, counting down.
GGAATTTCAAAACACCACCATCAAAGGTTCCCCATCGCCTCTGGGATAAAACTCTGAAGTTCTCAGCGTGGGATGAAGACCAGCAAAGCCAGCCTTGTGTTCACAATGATAAGTGCCCCTCTACAGGCTGGGAACGAAGTGTGCTAAACCTTGAAAGTCCCATGGAACACGTTAGGGGCGGGACTATTGCCTTGACTGACACCTGGATGCCAGGCTTTGGATGGGGTCAGCAAGTCATACGGAAAAGCATCAGGAAATCGAGTCAGTTTCCTGTCTTGCTAAGTCACATTTATAAAAGTTAAGATCGCAATAAAGACTAAGTGGTTAGAGGGTATTTTTGTAACTGATTTTCTTTACAGCCTGAGCACCAGGTGTGTGTTCCTTTATATGACGGGCTTCATTCGCCTGTGTTAGAAAACAAGCTATGTTGCAAAAGCAAGCGAAGGCTTAACCTCCCTACAGACGCACAACTTCTGAGCAATGAAAGGGAACCACATGCTTGCTGGGTTTGTGTCGTCTTTGTGAATAGTTGACATTGTTGACTTTATCGGTTCTGTCAACATAACGTCCTCTATTAGGGGCCATGGTCCCAGCAGGCTCGGTTCTGAGGACGGCCACTCACTTCACCAATGCTGTGAGACTGAGTCCCCAACATTAACCTTCTAACGAGGTGCGCTTCCTGCTATCTCCAGAGTGTCTCTATGTGAACCTGCTGCTTTATGCATCAACCAAAGTCTCAGCTCACGGAGTCAAGAAAGATGGCCCTGGAAGCAGAAGTTAACCATTTTTAATGCTTTTCACAACTTGCCATTTGTGATCACTTACCCAGTAGGTGAGCCAATGACTCATCAATGAGACCCATAAAACAGCCTGACTCTGTTTACAAACAGACGTACATCCTATATAATTAGAGGCTAATAAGCAAATTGTCCCCTTGGGAGTTTGACCGCTTGCTATGACATGCACTGACCACTAGGGGGCGGCATGGAACAAAGGAAGGACCTGGCTGGCAGCCAGCAACCGGGGAAGGAAGGCCCCATTTGGCCTTGATTGCCAGCCAGGCCTAGGGACCCTACCTGTGCACAAATTTCATGCACCGGGCCTCTAGTCTTGACATAAGACCTTCCCATTTCCCTTGCTCATTGAAAGGGTAACAAAATATGCAGCTCTACTCCATCCCATAACTGTTGAAGTAGGAGTGCTTTAATGCAAAATGATGAGCCACTCTGCCTTCTTGGGGCAGGCAAAGGTGAGCCTTGATGGGCTCCAGACACCCAAGCCTTGGGCAGAGTCCCAACACAGGGGCAACCTGCTTTTCCTTCTTTGAAAGAGAGCGTGTGGCTCATGAAAAACCGTGAAACTAGGAGAGACAGGAAGGAGAAACCAATGTGGGCATATACATATACATATACATGTAACATATACATTACAAATCACTTCAAAAATTTGCTCCCAAAATCTAAAGCAAGAAAAGGCTTTGAAAAGATAAGCATAATTTTTCTGCCAAAAAGTTACTTAACATATCCTCTCTTTTTCATATAACATCATCCCCTACCGCCCAGTTTGCTGAAAATTGAAATCCTTCCAGGTGTCAGTTATAGACATTGTTTAGCATTTATATGTAAGAATATTCATTATATTCTTTACATATGCACATATTTAAATTTGTATCTTCCCCTTATTATTGCAAAACTTTTGCAAGATGGGCCTACAGAGAACAGCATGAAACAGTCTATGCACGTACTGCAGCGAGCCTGAAGTACTTGTGACATTTTGCAATAAAATAGTAATGATCTCTTGGGTAGCAGGAGAGAGCCTGAGGCGATGAGCATCCGCGTAGAGATTTTAGAATCCTTCCCTACAAGAAGGAACACTGGCATCCATCTGGCGAGCCTCTGTGTCCCATTTGGAGCTTCCAGACTGCACTTAAAAACTCTGATTTTAACTGTGATTTTGGGGTTCCCTCATCTAGACATTGGACTGAAACACATGCTTCCTCCTGCTGTCGCATGGTTGACATCCTGGGAAGAGTTAACTGTGCAAATGCGTGCTGCTTTCTGAGCTGCCACTCCACGCTCAGGGCCCTAGAACAGAATCTGCTACACAAATTTTAATAACTGCATTGGACAAAAAGAGAAACATACGATGAACATTAGGCTTAGGTATTTCAAAAATATCCAGACGGGCTTATCTAGATGCTCACGCATCCATCAAACATGAGCTGAGTCCCCACTGCCACGCTCAGCCCCTGCAGGACCTGGGCACACGAGGCACGCCATCTGCCCTGCACACTTATGGCCTCATGTCAGGAGGCAGCCAGTGGGAGCAACACACCGTGAGCCACGGGAAGCAGTGTCCTGGGAGCCTGCCTGCCCTGTGTGCCCAGAGGAATCCCACTGTGAAAGAAAAGTTTAGAAAACAAATAATGTCTTTGATGAAGTTAGAAAGTCTAAATTCCTAGTTTCAAATAGTTTTTTTTTATTGCAACCACAACACATCATTGATATCTATGATTGTTAAGGCTGATGCAACAAAGCTCAATTTTTAAGTTAATAAAAGTGATTTAAAGCTGTATGGAGTTACCTCAAAAAATTAAAAATGCTTCCTTATGACCCAGTGACTCCACTTCTGGGAATTTTTCTGAAGAACCCTGAAACACTGATTCAAAATAATATGCGCACCCCATATTCATTGCAGTGTTATTTACAATAGCCAAGGTTTGGGAGCAGCCCAGTGCCCTCCAGCGGATGAGTGGGTAAAAAGCTGTGGGACATGTACACCATGGAACACTACTCTGCCATAAAAAGGAAGAAAATTCTTCCCTTTTCAACAGCCTGGATGGACCCGGAGAGCATTATGCTGAGGGAAATAAGCCAGTCAGAGAAAGACAAGTTCCATATGATGTCACTCACACGTGGAATCTAATGAACAAACTGAACTACCCAGCAAAATAGCAACAGACTCATAGATAGAGACCAGGCAGACAGCTGGAGGCAGGGAGTTGTGGGGGTGGTGGAAGAATTAAGCAAAAAAGAATAAAAGAGAGAGAGAGAGAGAAAGAGAGAGAGAGAGAGAGAGAGAGAGAGAGAGAGAGAACTCATGAACACAGACAACAGTGTAGTGATTACGGGAGAGAGTTAGAGAGGGAGTGGTTGGGAAGAGGGCATAGAGGAGATAAATGGTGATGAAAAAATTAAATTAACATTATTTGGTTTTTAAATCTTTATTAAATAAATAATCTTAAAGGTCTTAATATCAACCTCAAAATTTGATAATACTCACAAGTATCCTATATAATAAAAGGCTAATATGCAAATAGACCGAATGGCAGAACAACCAAACAACAGAACAATCGGTCACTATGACGTGTGCTGACCACCAGGGGGCGCGTGCGGGACATGGCAGGTGTCGGCAGCAGGCATCAGAGCACGAAACATGGCGGATGTTGGCCGCGGCGGGATGGTGGAGCAGGTGAGGGGGGGTGCCAGACCAAGGTGGGGCACCGGTTGCTGTCATCGGGGTGAGCCTCTGGTGGTTACTAAAAATTATTTGCTCCCACGCACCATGGTCCTGCCTGGCGCTCTCACCTGCTGCCAGCACTAGAGCTGCCACTCGCACCCACTACCAGCTCCAGCCCTGCCTGCACCCACTGCTGGTGCCCAGTGCCTGTCCCAATCTGCTGGCCCCGATTGCCCCTGAGGGCTTCTTGACCTCCCCCTGCTCCTGAGGGGTGATTGGGGCAGCAGCCACCGCTCACACCTGCTGACAGCACCAGCCCCGCTCACATCTGCTGCTGGTGCTGGCCCCAGTCATTCCATGCTATCAGCGGGCGCGAGCGGGTTGGGCCATCAGCACGTGGGAGTGGCAGTGGCAGGAACGGGGCTGCTGGCAGACAGGGGACCGGTGGCCAAGGCGGGAGGGGCCGTGCAGGGGCACAGAGGATGGGCTGAGACCTGGCGCTGTGCCCACCACAGCCTCGCAGCCCAAATTTCCTTTCAAGGTGCACAAATTTGTGCACTGGACCCCTAATATATTAAATGAAAGAAAGAATTTTAGTTTGACAAGAAAATGTAGAGACAATAAGACAATAATATGGAATAGATGGAATAAAATGTAATAGGTGATTTGAATAGTATACCCTAATATAACTTCAATAATACTTTAAAATTTCAGTCACAATAATGGCAATTGTTAATTAAAGGGCGATCGCTATTTTAAAGCTGTAATACATGGCTTTTAAAATGGATTATTACATGATTAGAATGGATGTCTCCTATTTCATACAGCAGTTGTGATTATATGTAAATTTCTCTCCAATCAGAAAAAAATGAGTGAAAAGCTGCAAAGATTGCCCTTCTCGTTTATCAAAGGAGCCGGGGTGTCGGCCATTGCAGACACTTATCTTTCCGAGTTTGAATAATGCATGCGGTGACGAGATGTTTATTCTGAGATATCAAAACGAACAGTGCCTGTGCCCTGGAAACAACGCATTTGTTTGCTTATTGATTTATTTGAACGTCTCGGGCCTCCAGTCCCAGGGGGAGTGCTGGCCTTCAGGCTCCTGATCGCTATCTGCTATCCTATTTCAGCTCCTCTGACTTCAAAGGAAATTGCTTAAGAAACAAGTCTCCATTTAAAGACTTTGAGGTATAAGAAACTTCAAAACTTTTAAAATTTAAAATGAAGAAAAATAACCAGAACCAACAGGTGAGCTGCAACCTGGGAATGGAAAGAAGGGATGAATCAAAGAAGTGGCATGTAGTAAAGAGGTTTGCGAACATATAGGATGCACCATTGTCCTACCAAAGGGCCTCTGGGCAGTGGGAATGCGCCAGCCTAGAAGAATAATAATAAAGAGGGGTAGGAACGTGTGGGACATTTTCAACTTCATCAGAAGTACATATATGTACATATGTGTATATGCCTACATCTACTAGTATATACACCCCTCTATGTGTATACCTATTCCTAGTCATTATGTATCTCTCTCTATATATATATAGTATATACACCTATACACCTATATATTCACATACATATACTTCTCTCTCTCCATATATGTCAACTAAGCAAGGACAAAGAAGTATGAGCATACCTAGTTTACAGGTGAGTTTTGTTTAAGAGAAAAATTCCCATTCATTTTCTTAGAATCAAGATGTAGCGCACAAACCCAGCCTGAAGCCAGAAGAGAGACAGCCTTGGCCCATCATTTCCTTAAGAAAGCAGGGCAGCTACTCAGAAGAGGCCAGGAGAACCACAGCAACCCCTCCAGCTCCAGGTCTCACGCAAGGACCACACATGCTACTATGTACATCGTTGTGATGTGCGTGTGCAATGAGTATATGCACCTACATTCCCATCTGCATTGTATCATTCCAGAACATTCCTAGAGCAAGCGAGGTTTAGCAATGTGAAAGGGCCATAACAGTGAAAATGAAAATAACAGATATTTTGGTTTTCAGACCAATCCTATATAACAAAAGGATACTATGCAAATTGACCCTAACAGGGGAACCACCAGGAAGGACCAGTCGCTATGACACACACTGACCATCAGGGGGCAGATGCTCAATGCAGGAGCTGCTTCCTGGTGGTCAGTGCGCTCCCACAGGGGGAGCGCCACTCAGCCAGAAGCCCAGCTCGTGGCTGGCCAGCACAGCGGCGCTGGTGGGAACCTCTCCTGCCTCTGTGGCAGTGCTAAGGATGTCCGACTAAGGGCCTAAGCTGTTAGTCAGACATCCCCCAAGGGCTCCCGGACTGTGAGAAGGTGGAGGCTGGGCTGAGGGACCTCCCGAGTGCACAAATTTTCATGCACCAGGCCTCTAGTAGAATAATAATGCTTCGTTATTTACTTATTTTAACTTTGAAACAAACTTAAAAAGTTATCATGAAATAATGGTACCTCTAAGGAGTGCTTCCTGCAACACTTGGTAAATGCTCTTAGATGATTTTTTGACAATAGCCCTGACCTGGAATATCAGGTGGTAGTGACACAGCTGGCCTGCGTTAGAATACCTGTACGGCCAGGCCGAGCTGCCAGTACCTTCCCAAGCATTTCAAGAGCTGCGTTGCTCAGCCTTTGCAAAGATAACTAGCTCATACCCTACTTCCTCCTCTGTGGCTGGACCAAGGAAGTAGGTACAGAAGAGGACGGATGCTGCTGAAGATGCACAGAAGAAAGGAGACATCTGAAGCTCCGCATCATCACACTTAAACCACCGCTGTCTGCAGGTTTACAGCAGGCAGTCAGCGGCCTCCATCCGCCACCACGTCGATTCGAAACAGAAAACGAGTTGTATTTCTTCAAATTGTTCTTTGGGCCAATAACACGCTGCGGCAAGTCAAGGCTTTCTCAGGAGAAGTCCACAGATGCTTGTAATTTCTGCCTCCACCTGCCCATCTGAGGAAAGCGATTCTGATGCGGCAGCTGGTGGACTTCTCTTTCTTGGAGGGTCCCTTTGCACTGTGCAATGACCGCAGGAAAACCCGTTATGGTGCCAGTTTTCCTTCTTTAAAGGAGAACCCAGGGCCGTCCTGTAATGTACATTCCAGTGGCTGCTGGTGGCAGAGAGAGTACACGAGGCCTCATGCCTGGGCCTCCATGGCAGGTGAGGCACTGCGCTGTGGATCCCACCGAGCCTGGAAAAGTGCAACCACAATGGGTTCATTGAGCTGCTAGTGTTTCTGCCAAGCGTGCTTGCTGCTTTAAGTCATCACATGATCATTATGTTCTTTTATATATATTTCTATATTAAAAAATCAATAATGAAAATCAAAGTCAACTGATAATGTTTTAAATACTGACATATCTTTGAGAGATATGTGAATTCACATTAAACATGAATGTGAATAGAAATATGTGTTGACTTATTTATGTCTCTGCATTCCCACCCTAAAGAGTAAGCTCCATGAGGGCAGGGATTGCTTTTTATTTATTTATTTATTTTTTATATTTTTATTGCTTTCAGAGAGAGAGATAGAAACACGAATGATGAGAATCATTGATTGGCTGCCTCTTACACACCCCCTACTGGGGATTGAGCCCACAATCCCGGCATGTGCCCTGACTGGGAATAGAACCATGACCTCTTGGTTCATAGGCCGATGCTCAACCACTGAGCCATGATGGTCGGGCTGGGACTTGATTTTTAAAAACTCCTCCAGCCCCAGTGCCGAAAACAGTGCTTGGCCCATATTTGTTCAATGAGTTACTGATAAATTAACATTTTTCTGTTATGCTAAAAACACATTCCAATTTCAGGATTCTTGTAAAATAACATTTTAATGCCAGTGAGGTTGTACTATAATTCTAAGGACACTTTAATATTTTACCTTTCAAAAATAGCACTTTCTCATATTCCAATATGAAATTTTTGGTTTGTCTAATTTCATTGAAAAGACCAGAAATTCCAGAGCAATACTGAGTCACAAAGACTGCAATAGGAATTCTCATGTTAATCCTGAATTAAATAAATAGAATGTCTCTCTCTGAAGTTTTACAATTAAATTCAGTGTTGATTTTAACTTTAGATATTCTTATCATTTTAAAGAAATATATATCTTCTTATACTTTACTGTGATATTTTTAAAAATAAAAAAGTGGTATGAAAAGTTATCAAAATTCTTTATCATTTAGTCTATTAACATAATATGGATTTTCAAATTGTCCTATTATTAAACAATTTTTAACTTACAGAAGATACTTACCGCATCATAAAACGCTATATTTTTATATACAATTAATTTAATTTAGCTGATATTTGTATTTGAATGTTTGTATGTTGATTTACCAACTAAATTTGTGTTTAATTTTCTTTTATAGAACAAACTTTGTCAGTGTTTAATTAAGAAGGATTGGCTAAGTTCACTGCATTTATTTAAATCCTTTCTACACTCTGGAATGGCTTATTTTTTTAAAAATATCATGTTTCTTGGAAGTTTGAAAGAAATCACTCAAAAAACTCTTGAGGACCATGTCTTTTAAAATAGCTGAATATTTGAAAATACGTTTTCTTTATTGGGTGGCAATCATTTAATGATTATGAACATCTTATATAGTAGAGCATTTTGCAAGTTCTTGAAATACAGTTCTGCAAAATTTCACAGAATTTTTTTATTTCAGGACATTGAGCCTCTAATCTGCTCAGCAATGGGAAGTAGGCAGGGGAAGTGGTTGACAGCCATAACAAGTAATAAAATAGAACATGTAACCAGATAGTGTTATAAGGGTTTTGTGAGTGTGGCATGCAGGCCAGGGTGACCTGGACACAAGCAACATGGCTGATCTCATAACAAGACAACTGCTTAAGTGACTGACAGGGTGGCTGCACTGGGGAGAGGCATCCTTCACATCCGTGTCACTAAACCGTGGTCCAAGAACACAATGGCAGAAAGCAATGCCATGGGTACGGAGGAACTACTGTATTCAGCTGAAGAAAGTGAAAAAACTAATTTGAAAAGATACATACACACCTATGTTCATTGTAGCATTATTTACAACTAGAGGCCCAGTGCACGAAATTCATGCACTTGGGGTGGGGGGGGGTTTCCTCAGCCTGGATTGTGAGAGGGTGCAGGCCATTCCAAGGGACCCCACCAGTGCCTGATCGGGGCCAGGGAGGGACACGGGAGGTTGGCCAGCTGGGAAGGGGCTGTGGGAGGGCTCCAGCACATGTCTGGCCCATCTCTCTCAGTCCCAATTGGCCGAACCCCAGCAGCAAACTAACCTACCTGTCAGGGCGCCTGCCCCCTGGTGGTCAGTGCACATGATAGTGACTGGTCAACCAGTTGACTATCTGCACCCTGGTTGTCAGTGCACGTCATAACGAGCAGTTGAGAGACCTTAGCATATCATTAGCATATTACACTTTGATTGGTTGAATGGCCAACTGGACAACCGGACACTTAGCATATTAGGCTTTTATTATATAGGCTACCTGGGCTAAGGAAACAAGCTAAGTGTCCATTAGTAGATGAATGGAAAAAGACAATGTTGTGACTGTATTTAATGGGATACTACTCAGCTATAAAGAAGGACATTTTGCCATTTGCAACAACATGGATGGATCTTGGGACTATTATACTAAGTGAAATACGTTAGAGAAACAGAAACACCATATTATTTCAGAATGTGTGGAATATATATATATATATATATATATATATATATATATATATAAAGTCCAGTGACCAAATGGCGGAATGACCAGAATAACTGCTCGACCAGTCGCTATGACATGCACTGACCACCAGGGGCAGAGGCTCAATGCACGAGCTGCCCCCTGGTGGTCAGTGTGTTCCCACAGTGGGAGTGCCGCTTGGCTGACCGGGATGAGAGGCGCTTCCACAGTGGGCCAATCCCCGCAGGCCACACACCCCCACACACCAGTGCACGAATCCGTGCACCAGGCCTCTAGTCTAAAAATAAAAAAATATGAACAAACAAAACTCATAGACACAGAGAACAGATTGGTGGTTATCAGAGAGGAAGGGTGTTGGGGGATGGGGAAGAGGGTGAAGGGAGTCAATTGCGTGGAGAGGAATGGTAACTACATTTAGTGTGGTGATCACTTAGTACTGTTGTATGCAAATATCAAACTAGTACGGTGTATACTGGAAACTAATAAACTAATATAATGTAATATACCAATTTTACTTAAAAAATAAATAAATGTTAGCCAAAAAAAAAGTGTATTTAGCATCTGTGTTACTAAGAAGCTCCTTGGAAATACAGAGCCTTAGGCTGAATCCCAGACCTCCTGAGCAAGTCTCATTTTCCAGGATCCCAGGTCCACTGATGGTCCAGAGGCCCTGACCCCTCGTCTGAAGTGGGGGTGGTGAAAGGGACGGGTTGGAATTGGCCATCTTCCTCCAGGACACTGAGGGGAACTTAAGTTTCACTTTCCGAGTTACTTTTAGGCTCAGCCTTGTTTACTGATAGAATAACACTCATCAAAAGCCTTCCAGCCTGGCTGGTGTGGCTCAGCGGTTGAGCGTCCACCTGTGAACCAGGAGGTCATGGTTCGATTCCCAGTCAGGGCACATGCCCAGGTTGGGGGTTTGATCCCCAGTGTGGGGCGTGCAGGAGGCAGCCAATCAATAACTCTCTCATTATTGATGTTTCTATCTCTCCCTTCCTGTCTGAAATCAATAAAAAAATTTTTTTAGGCCTTTCAGGTCCTTATTTCACCAGTCACTCTACCCAGGGCCCGAGGACTGGATTCTAACCAGAGAAGCACTTCTTTGTAGTAAGTGTGAGCAGAGGTGAGAATATCAATGTTTCCTGAACTAGGTGAGGCATTAATTATCCTATTTACACACGAGGAAGGACCTGTGCTAGTTATAGTTATAGTATCTGAGTGTGAGTGTATGTGAGAGAGAGAGTGTGTGTATGTGTGAGAGTGTGTGTGTGTGCAGATTATGGTGAAGGAAATTGGACTCAGAAGTTCACCTCTGGAGGAAGGATGAATGTGGACCGTGAAACATGCCCAAGGGGACCAGGCCCATGGGGGGCTCAGGACGGTCCGGGAGCTGGGGGGGCGGGCATTCCAGACAGGACATCAGGAAAGACTCTTGGAAGCCACGCCGACTCAGGGTCAGCCCCCCAGGCCTACCTACTTAATGTATATAAATTGTTCAAACAACACATGTGACTCCCTGGGCAACTCTGTCCCGAGAGAAATGCCACCGCCGCCTCCCAGCCCGGATTCCTGAAGAGTTAAACAAAGCATCAGTTTTCAGAAAATTCTTTCATCAGCATGAATATCTGAAATGTTTTTCATTTAACTCTGGTCTGTACCAGAGTGAAGCCTTGAGATCTCACCATAAATAAACAAACGGAAAACTAAATGTCTCCATGACAGCTTAGACTAAACCCATTCTTTTTTATTTAGTAAAACATTATTTTCAAATGTTAGGGAAAAGCTTTAATTTTACATTTCAACCGTGAGGGATACTGAAGCATCTACATTATAATTTTGCTCTACACAACTTATTTTCTTTCTTTCTTTCTTTCTTTTTTTGTTAATCCTCACCCAAGGATATTTTTTCCAGTGATTTTTAGAGAGAGAGAGAGAGAGAGGGAGAGAGAGAGCTGAGAGAGATACATTGACTGGTTGCCTCCCACCAAAACCCTCTCACCCCCCCCCACCCCACCCCCGGTCAGGAACAAATGTGCAACCCAGGTAGGTGCCCTTGACCAGGAATTGAACCCATGACCCTTCTGTGTTTGGCCAACCACTGAGCCACACGGGCCAGGGCCATAAGTGATTTTCTTAAGTCTGCCTTTTCATTTTTCACTGAAAGAGGTGATTTCATGTGAATGCGCCAGGTCTCTGGGATGGGATGGGTCCTGCGGGCTCTGGGAGCACGCTGTGTGCGAGGTCGGGCACTGAGATGTTTAGGATGAACAGCCAGAAGGACAGGAACCAGCCCAGCATTTTCTTCTGTTCATCAGTGCTTCCCTAGCGAAGCACATTTTAAGTGGCCTCTATGGTCCCTGAAGATTCCACCCGCCACTAATTGTAAAGCATCCACTGAGTCGCGGCCTCTGCATTGCCTGCGCCAGCTCCCAGCACCTAAGCATCCGCGGGCTTCTGGGAGGAGTGGAAGAGCAATGGCAGATGCAGTCCCCCTGCCAGGCGAAGGGAAGCCGGGCTGCATGGGGACCTCGGCGTGCGCATCCCACTGTGGGCAGCAATCAGGTGTGGTCCCCTCGCCGTCACACCTGGGTGCACCTGGCTGAGAACCCCCGGGAAGCCTGGCCTGGGACTGAGCTGGGGTCCCGGCTCCAGAGGCTGAGCTGGGCCACCTGGGTCTTGCAGGGTCTCCCGGACAGGCAGCTGGGGAGGGGCTGGCCGTGGTCCGCACACCAAGAGGGAGGACAGGGCCCGGGACACCATGGGGAGCCCTTCCACAGAGCGGGGGGATCTGTGTGCATTTACCACAAACTCTCCTCCGTGGGTTCAGGACCAGAGCCTTGACTAAGACATGGCTGCTGTGGGCGCCCGACCGCATGAAGGAGGCAGCCGGGTCCCCGGGAAGGAGGAGCGAGGTGGCCCTGTCCTGTGGGCACTGCCTGCGGGTGTGGCTGAGACGGGCGTCTCATCTCCGAGCCTCTGTCTCCACACCCACAGAATGAGGAGGACAGCCCCTCTGCATAGCACTGTTCTCAGGGTTTGAGACGTGAGTGTCAGCCATCATTTTTCTAACGGAGTCAGGGCACCATCGGTGATGTCGGCCTCATCAGCGCGCTATGGGCTGTGCACCCTGCACTCGGCCCGGGTGAACTCGCCCTGTTAGCATGTGGTCCAATGTAAGCTGCCCGAGGGGGGACCTTTCCTATGAAAACTTAGAGGCCACACTTCCCTTCTGTGACTGTTCTATAGCTTGTAAGTTTATAGACATGAAACATATGCAAAAGCCATGAACACGGCACTGTTTTATGTGCTGATTTATTTTATTTATTTTATTTATTTATTTTTTATTTTATTTATTTTTTATTTTATTTATTTTATTTTAATTTATTTTATTTTATTTATTTTATTTTATTTTATGTATTTTATTTTATGTATTTTATTTTATTTTATTATTTTATTTTATTTATTTTATTTCATTTCATTTCATTTCATTTCATTTTGAAAATATGAATTGGTGAAGAAAACGGGTCCATTCACTCCCGCCTCTTCCCACACCGTCCCCTCGGTGCGCACGGTGTATTCTGTGAGCTGACTGCTGTCGGTGCCTATTAGCTTCTTCAGAGTCATGTCACCTCCGCTTTTCAGATGCTCGAAAAGGCGGTCAGCGTGTAAATTTGCCTCCGTGCGCCTTCAATGCCGACACCGCCCCATCCGCCCACCAGGTGACCCGCAACCCGAATAGTCTTTCATTCATCCAGTGCCAACAAGAGTTTCTTATAAACACACAGACACTCCGCACGTTCCCCTGGGAGAGAGGGGAGCCACTGCACACGAGGCTCTATCTTTTCCTGAGAACACACCACCGCTTGGCCTTTGCAAAACAGATCTTTAACAGAGAGATCGGGCAATTCTCTCTTTTTAGCTCACAGCGGGGAAGACAGCTGAGGGCCCTGAACTGAAGCAAAGACAGGACACAGGGCCCACGCAACTCCTTCAAGAAGAATAACCGTGAATGCTCCCCACAGGCGGGGCTGAGAGAGTGAAGTGGACACATGAACTCCTGGTGGACAAACCTCAGCCTTTTCTAAGTTGAAGCCATTAACCCAAAGCCAATGCATCCCCTTTCTTTAAAAACGTTGGTGTCATTATCACCAACAGTCAACCTTTGTTTTTCTTACCCAGTAACATGTTAGCTATTGGGCCTTATGTGAGTTCCTTGCTCTGGGCCAGAATTTCAATCATTTTTGTGCTTCTAACCCTAAGGTAAACATCTAAGGTGATAACGATGACCTGAAAAAATTAATCCCACCCACTCAAGGTTGGCTTATTCCAAAACACGAGATACGTTCCACAATCACCTTGAACCCTGTGAACTTAGCAACCCTGTGAAATTTCCTTTTCCTCCCTCAGGAGCTGGGACTGTTTTCTTACAGGACCTGTGCATCCAAAACTCTCTGCTGTTTACAAAGCCGGGAGCGAACGCCATCGTCTGAAACAAGAGCAGAACCTTACAGGCCATCATCACATGCTTCCCCCTCTCACGTCCCTGCCTGAGACCACCCAGCACAGGGATTTAAAAAAAACAACATTTTTATTGATTTCAGAGAGGAAGGGAGAAAGGAGAGAGAGATAGGAACATCAATGATGAGAGGGAATCATTGATCGGCTGCCTCCTGTACTCCCCCTAGTGGGGATCCAGCCCACAACCCAGGCATGTGCCCTTGACTGGAGTCAAACCTGGGACCCTTCCTTCTGCAGGCCGACACTCTATCCACTGAGCCAAACCAGCTAGGGCCAGCACAGGGATTTCTTTATTGGCCCTAGAATTTTGGTGAGATTGCTGTTGTTTTTTTAAGTAATGCATATATTATAAGAGACATTTTTCTTACCAAACAAAATTAAAGAAAGTTGTTGCAACCCAACTAATCATCCATGATTAAGAATTTTCATTTACTAATATAATAGATATGTTTGTTTCACATAAAGTATGTAAAAGTTTTTAAAATCTCATCTGATACCCCAGGGGAGTGATAAATGCTAAGTACACTGTCACTGTTTACTGTTGTGAAAATGATTTTAAGAGGTAGTAGAATATGCACTGTCTCCTGCCTTCCGATCCTCTAAGCCAGTGCAGTACTTACCACATTTTACCCCATGTTTTAAGCTAAAACAAAACACTTGCTCTTATGCTACCCTATGCAATCTCCAACAGCAATCAGAGACATAAAGCAATGTGACTATAAGAAATGAACTAAGCAAAGATTTCTCCAGACTTGCTCTTGTTTTATTAAGAAACTAGAGGCCTGATGCACAAAATTCATGCAAGAGTAGGCCTTCCTTCTCCTGGCTGCTGGCACCAGCTTCCCTCTGGCAACTGGGACCAAGACTTCTGGTCTAATTAGCATATTATGCTTTATTATTACAGATAACTAGGTCAACATCCAGTTCACTGCCTGTGGGTGCTGAGGACTGCTGGTGTGAGCTCCCCGTCCTGACGAGGAGGGTTATGGGGATTCTGGGTGCACACGTGCCTGCTACCTCGGCAAGTACGAGGCAAGCGAGGAGTTCAGAGGGTTCAGCACACAGTCACTTTAGTAATGGGGAACTTTTAGTGATTGAGGGCACTTTTGCAGTGTTTACCTTATAAAGCAGCCAGGAACATCTTTTAAACGACTTCCAAGGGAAGCTTCCCATCTGCTCTGTGACCTCAAATGCTGCCTTTGCTTGGCTGGAAAGAACAATTCCATCTTGGGGCGGCCCATGAGAGACACACTGTGTCTTCGGTATGTGGTGTAATTTATGTCGTTTCAAATGCATTTTGATAGCAGATGATGGCTTCTCCCTGGGAGTTCTCAGTAAACACCATGCAAATCTATGTTTGCGCAGAGGGAATGGGGGCAATTTAGTGGCTGAATTAGAAGACGGAGAAAGAGGCCCGTGTGCAAATATGCCCTCAGACTTATCTCCCCGGGGACTGTGGCCATGGCCTAACTCGTTCTTGGGGAAACAAAAGGGATATGAGAGTTTAAGAGAAGTGGAAAAATATAAATACTTTCCACTTTAAGATTTATCCCTTCAATTTCTCCCCAACGGTTTTTGTTATTTAGCAAATTCTTGCCCTGGTGTTTGTTTATATGCGTGTTCGACCCTGAACCACTTAACCCCTGGCTGTTAAGGAACAAAGCTCAGTGGGCCCTTTGATTTGCTGCAGGATAATGGGCGCCCTGAGTGGGGTTTAAGTTTTGTTTGGATAAAGGGAGGCATGTGAGGGTTGGGGATCTTATCTCAAAGTCCCAAAGCCCTTAGAGCGGGATGAAAGCTGAGCTGCCGGGAGACCAGCAGGCCTGGCCTGGGGACCGAGCCTGAGGGGCCTTTGCCGCAGACCTAACAGGGAGCCTGCATTACACTACTTCCCTTTAACTGGCCGTCCCTGCCAAGCACAGGGGAAAGAAATAAGTGTGTCTCGTCCCAGCTTCCTGGGCTGACCCGCATGGCCGCGTCCTAGGACAGGCCTGGGGTAGGTGGGCGGCTCTGGGAAGTGCAGGGAAGGTTGAAACCAGAGGCCCGCTGCCCACGGGGGCCCACGCTCACTCCCCACTGCCCACAGGGGCCCCTGCTCTCCCCCCAGCTGCTCATGGGGCCCATGCTCTCCCCCCAGCTGCTCATGGGGCCCACACTCACTCCCCACTGCCCACAGGGGCCTCTGCTCTCCCCCCAGCTGCCCATGGGGCCCACGCTCATTCCCCACTGCCCACAGGGGCCCCTGCTCTCCCCCCAGCTGTTCATGGGGGCCCATGCTCTCCTCCCAGCTGTTCATGGGGCCCATGCTCTCCCCCCAGCTGCTCATGGGGCCCCTGCTCTCCCCCCAGCTGCTCATGGGGCCCATGCTCTCCTCCTAGCTGCTCATGGGGCCCATGCTCTCCCCCCAGCTGCTCATGGGGCCCATGCTCTCCCCCCAGCTGTTCGTGGGGCCCATGCTCTCCTCCCAGCTGCTCATGGGGCCCATGCTCTCCCCCCAGCTGTTCATGGGGCCCATGCTCTCCCCCCAGCTGCTCATGGGGCCCATGCTCTCCCCCCAGCTGCTCATGGGGCCCACACTCACTCCCCACTGCCCACAGGGGCCTCTGCTCTCCCCCCAGCTGCCCATGGGGCCCACGCTCATTCCCCACTGCCCACAGGGGCCCCTGCTCTCCCCCCAGCTGTTCATGGGGGCCCATGCTCTCCTCCCAGCTGTTCATGGGGCCCATGCTCTCCCCCCAGCTGCTCATGGGGCCCCTGCTCTCCCCCCAGCTGCTCATGGGGCCCATGCTCTCCTCCTAGCTGCTCATGGGGCCCATGCTCTCCCCCCAGCTGCTCATGGGGCCCATGCTCTCCCCCCAGCTGTTCATGGGGCCCATGCTCTCCCCCCAGCTGCTCATGGGGCCCATGCTCTCCCCCCAGCTGCTCATGGGGCCCATGCTCTCCTCCCAGCTGCCCACGGGGGGGGGCCTGCTCTCCCCACAGCTGCCCACGGGACCCCTGCTCTCCCCCCAGCTGCCCATGGGGGCCCGCTCTCACTCCAGGCTGCCCAAGGGGCCTGAGCTCTCTCCCACCTGCTCCTTCTTCCCTCTGAGCCGAGGCGAGGCCGCTCAGGGTGGTGCTCACCTGGCCCAGAAGCTAGGGCTGGGTGCAGTTAGCCTGCGGCCTCCGTCTACACAGAGGAAACCCCAGCCACTCCAGGCTTTCCCTCTTGTTTTCCCAGCAGCCCAGCTACTTTGAGTGGCTGCAGGGGAAGCCCTCAAACCTGGGTCAGGACATCGCTCAGTCCAACCGCAGCGGATAAATCGGATGAAACGCAGTGAAGGTGCAGGGGTTAGGGAGTAGCTCGGCATTCTCTGAAGAGGTGACCGCATCCTGACTCGGGTTATTTTCTGGACAACACGCTGCCCCCGCCCCTCCCCCCAGTCAATTACCAGCAGGGACAGTTACTCCGTTTGTTTACAGGTATGGAAGGGAGGATGCGTGCCAAGTACAAAACCAACAATAAAGACATTTCCCTTCCCTGATCAAAGAAAGCAGAGATAAGCCCTCGCTGAGAGCAGCAGGGGTCACTTTCCCTGTGCCCTAGCATCTCCATGCGTGGCCGGCTCCCCCAGGCTCAGTCTCTGCTCAGTGTGACAAGCCCAGTCCAACAATAGACAGGCCCCGCACCTGGGCAATTAGCACCTTCCACAGGCCTCTGACCTGTAGCCCTCATTCTCTCTTGATGAACCCCCGGGACTCTGGTCCGCCTGCATGGGCAAACAATCAAACCCGAGCATGGAACCTCTGCAGGATGGAGGGGACGCAGAAACCTGCTCATCGCACACCGTTTGCCAAAGCTGAAGGCTGTGCTGGGCTCCGGGAATGGCTGGATGGTGCAGCCTCCAGCCCCCGCCAGCCTGGGTGGGTTGGTATCCTTATCATAGACGATAGAAGATGCGACTGACAATATCTTCCAGAAGCTTCAGGCGAAATCATTGGAACTATTAATACCCCAAACAGCTCCTCGGAAAACATCCCCTGGAGAAGAGAAGAGCTGTGAGCAATTTGGGGAGAAAACAATGCTAAGAAGCTATTTATATTTTCATTGAGCTGCTTTTTGGGGAATGATCCTGGATTAACTACAGCGTTCTAAACGACGCTGCCATTTCAAACACGTGCTCCTGTCTTCATCGCATGCAGAACTGAATTCACCATACCCCTCCCCAAGTTTCCAAGCGAACGCAGTGCGAATGGGAGTGGACGATGAAATACTTGCGTGGTTTGGCATCTTGTTGAGTAAACTCCAGGCTCCGTGGGCAGCCTGGAGTGAGCGCGGGCCCCCGTGGGCAGCTGAGGGGAGAGCAGGGGCCAACGTGTGTCCACAGAGCACAGCCTCCGAAGACGATCCTTTCTTTCCGTCCCTCGTCTTGTATCTAAGTCAGAGATAGAAATTGTTCCGAGAAAATATTCTCCAGGTTTCCATCTAAGTCACTAAAAATGAATGAAGTGCCCCATTAAGCAAGCCTCCTGCGCACCCTTCCAGGTGGGGCCTGGTGTTCCGAGGGGCTTAGGCAGGTGGCCGCTGGCAGGTGGCACCGTGTCCCCGACTCGGCACTCAGCGCTGCCACTTGGAATGCCCAGAGCCCCCGCCAGCCCTGAGGGTGGCCACGGGTCAGCCTGGCTCACTGCTTCCCAACCCTCGGCGACAGGAGCCAGACAAGCCGCCATGAGTGTAACCGCAGTGGTGTTAGGAGCTGCGGCCTCCCGCTGCGGAGCAGGGCTTCTGCTGGGAGGGCCACCCCTCCCGGGGCCGGATGCTCAGGGGCCTCCCCGGGGGACGCTGCCTGGAGGTCCCTGCGGGAGTCAGTGCTGTCCCACCCCTGAGTGCGCTCCCAGGAAGAGAACTGATAACTGCACCAGGGACGTGACTCCTCACAACACGCTCACATCTGGACTGGCATCCTTTTCCAGAACCTTCCGAGTAGAAGCTGGTTTTGTGACCACGGCCCCCGCAGGGACTTCAGTTCAAAGAACCGGCATTGAAGCGTCTCCCAGCCTGTGGCCCACAGTGGGAATGCGATGCAGGATACATCCTCCATCACTGAAACCTGCATTTAGGGCAGGCTCAGTGGGAGTTAAAATGTGTGACATATTTGCAAATCAGTGTCAGCATATTCACATACATATGTCTCCTGTGCATCACCCAGAAGATAATAGGACCATTAAAGCAATTAGATAATTCTAGAGTGATCGAGGGCTGGTTTTCTTAGAGTGCAGGTTGAAATAACATCAAACCTCATGAGATCTAAGGTCAAATCAAAAGGCACACTTGAACTCGGCGTTCCCAAGGAAAACAGCTGGCCCCCGACCCCCCAAGTTTATCACACGTTGTCACCCTCCCCACCCAGCTCCCCTGAATCCCGGGGGTTCGGCTGGGCTTCCCATGCCCAGGAGCCGTGCTTATTGCTTTCTCAATAACACCTTGTTTTTACAGAAATTACCCTTAAATAGATACTAAACAATAACGTGCATCCTGCAAATGTGTGACCCGTAAAGTAGCTGCCACGTGAAAATCTTATATCCTGCTGACCCAAACCCCTAATTACAGTGACGGGAAGGCCTGTCTGAATGAGCCCCGCTCCAGGGAACTTGGAAGGCGCTGACTCACGAAGTCAGAAGCATTGTTTTCAATTGAAGTCAATCTAACGTTTCAAAAATTTTAAGGACACACTTTCTTTTGAGCAACTTAACTCCCTTAACTACAAGAAGAAGCCACTAACTGAGAAACCTGACATTTTAACAGAGTGCATTCTATAGACTGAGAGAATGTTGAACCGTTACTCCTTCTCCTGGCTTTGATCTGAAGGCCATTTTTTTGTCTATTCAGAAGAAAGGAACATGCTATGGCTATTTCATTAGAGAGGAGATAAGAGAAAAGAAAAGTTAATGTATGAAGACAAGAGAGAGATAATGAAATGAGAAGCCAGTGGGATGAACGTGGTGTTAACAATAACAAAGGAATGGAAATGTGGGACTTTGTGGAATGTTGCCATTTTTTTCCCCCAGAAAACAATATAAAAGGTAAAAAGAGATCAGGAAAGACGGGTCCTTCCCTGGCCCAGCAGCCTCTGCCTCCAGGGTGTCAGCCGGCCAGCACAGGTAAGAGGGCAATGATGTTGCCTGACTCTGGCCAAGTTCAGTGATTTTTTTTTTTTAATTTAGAAATTTTACCATGGGCTGCAGCCCCTCTTTTAGAACTGTCCCCTCTCTAGTAAGAATGGGTGCATTCACCAGATCCCTTCCCAGCTGACTTATTGTGCAAGTGAAGTTACTATTTTTTTTCTTGCTTTATATTGAATAAATGAAGAAACAGTGGAAATAATTACAAAATTATTACAACAGATATTGCTCAAGTTGGGCAAAGTTCCATTTTCCAGGCTCCAGGGCCTGAGGGTCAAAATTAAAGACACTTTGAGTGTGTGTATGAGGGGGCGGGGGGTATAAAAAGACATTCCCCTAATTTAAATGTTTAATCTTCATAAGGTAAAAGTTATGTTGAGAAACCTTTAAAGAAAGGTTGTTTTAATTAGTTGCTCTTAAAACAGCCCTTGGTTATTTTTGCTTTGCTAGAAGAAAACACAATTAGACAAGAATGTGAAATCACTCAATAAAATTTTAAAATATGTTTCTGTTTTAAGTTCAGCAAATGAAAAAAGAGTTTTAAATGGATACTCTAGACACCATCAGACCCACAGAGACCACGGGAACTGTAGGAAAAGGAGGCCACTCACGCAGCCCGACTAGAAGACAGTCGCCAGCTTTAAAGACTTTCCGATGCGCTTCTAGAAAACCCCAAAGGATCACATGGGCAGCTGGGGCAAACTCAGTCTTTCATTTGCTTTATTGGTTTCAAACAGAAGAATAGAAATTCCCAAACTCATCCAAATGGTAACCTCTGGTCTCCACCCTCCCAGTCATTGGTTGCAGGAGAAAAAGGACCAAGAAACATTTGTGTCTGGAATTCACCAAAAACCCACATCACATATTTCTTCTTATTTCAAGGTTACACCCACATTGAACATCAATAGGCATCTTTCTTTGTTAACTTAGTCCCTGCTTATTCTGAATTCCTGTGTTGGGACATGTTTGCAGACAAGTTAACTTGAGATGTGACTACCTCTGTCTCATTGAGGCACTGTGCGCACCCATTTGAGTGTGTGTACGTGTGCGTGAGTGTGCGTGAGTGTGCATGAGTGTGCATGAGTGTGCATGAGTGTACGTGAATGTGTGTGAGTGTGCATGAGTGTACGTGAATGTGTGTGAGTGTGCATGAGTGTACGTGAATGTGTGTGAGTGTGCATGAGTGTGCGTGAGTGGGCATGCATGCTGGCGGGAGTGGGGCAGCTTGAGCTCAGGTGGTGACCATGTCGGGTACCGAAATGTGTTGTGTTCACTGGGATCAGCACACATGAGAGCCGGCTGCACGGAACATTCCCAAAGAGCGGACGGAAAAAGGCAGACCAGTCAGTACCAGTAACAAGGCTTTGGAAATCAGACAGAAGAGGGAGATGAGGGACTCCACTGGTGACATGAATCTGTCCCTAACCACACCCCCAGCAATCCAGGAATTAATGTGTGCGTCTTTGGTGATGAGTATAAGCTGTAGGCTGAAAAGAAACAGTCATTTCATTTTATATATATATATATATTTCAGAGAGGAAGGGAGAGGGAGAGACAGAAACATCAATGATGAGAGAGGATCATTGATTGGCTGCCTCCTGTATGCCCCACACTGGGGACCCAGCCCACAACCCCGGCATATGCCCTGACCGGGAATCGAACCGTGACCTCTTGGTTCATAGGTTGATGCTCAACCACTGAGCCACGCTGGCCTGGCCATTTCATTTTTTAATAATAGACAAGCAGTACTGTGAGCACCTATGTGATCTGCACAGCATGAAGGAAGGTAGGAAAGCCCTTGTACATGGACTTGGCTCCAGGGCGTCAAGAATTGGAGAAAGCACAGAGCAGCAGCAGTGCCTGGGATGAAAGTGCCTTCTTCGCTGGGAGAGCAGTGCGTGGCGAGGGAGATGCTGGTCAGCGTTCTCAATGACCAGCAGAAGGGTAGGCCCCTGTGGGCACCCCTGGGAGGTGGGCAGTTTCCCGGTCAGGCCTCTGCAGATACAGTGTGTTTCTCCAAGGAGGCTGTTAGAGAAAGAAGGTACTGGTAGGTGCCAGGTGATAGTATCCACATCTGAGACACCCCAGGACGCCTCAGGCATAACTGAGAAGGTGGGAGGCCTTAGGATGGACTCTGAATCCTGCAAAAAGAAGAGGGTCCCTGAACTACAACTTACAAATAGGGTTCCATTTGAAATCTGGGGTTGGGGTAAGGTTGGGAAACAGGACGTCATTCTATATTATATCCACTTAATCCCCCTTCAAGTAAGTCTGCTCAGACATGAACAGCTGGTGAGTGTAAGTGAAGGGAGGGAAGACCCATGGTGCGCTTCCTTCAGCTTCTCTGGAGATCTGAGAATTTCCAAAATAAAGTATTCAAAGAGCAAGGAGAGGCATTTCTAGTACTCCAAAGTTCCATTTTAATATTTAGCAATTATTTATAAAAACTTATAACAAATTTATTTTGTTTTGATCCACTGTGCACTAATAATAAATATAACTAAGAAATATTAAATAAAATGTTCACCTGTCAAAGTGCCTGTTCAGGGAATTGTGTCTCCCTGGAGGGCAGTGGATGCCTGGTCACCAAGGCGCTTGCTGGCGTATCTCTGCTTTGACCCCTGAGAGCTACTTGCAGGAATAGCTCCCTGTGCTCCTGGTTTCCAAGATCCTGGGGAGACACTTGCAACAGTAAGTGACCTTGGCCTCTTTGCCCTCGGGTTAAAGGTAACGGACTTTAAAGTTTTTCACCACTGAGGCTCTGCAGCTCAGCCCGTCACTTCAGTGTCCCCGTATTTCCCTCTGTGTGGCCTCTTCTCCTGGGAGTCCAAGGGGTCCTGCACCATTTTTAACTTGAATGACTGCTGTTATTGTTACAAATTTTATCAACTGATAAAATCTGAAAACGCTAAACCAAATGGTGAGTGTTTCACCAAATAAGAGCTTTTCCTGACTCGCTCTGGGTTCTGAAGCCCTAGACTTTGCCTCTGCATGAAACATTTTCAGCGTTACGCGCCGTCAACCAAAATCGTGCAGACTCGCTTCAGCTGCAGAGCCGGGAACGGGGCTGACTTTGACCCCCTCCCTGAGGCAGGGCACTTTCTTTTCACGCAGCAAAGTGGTTTGTGCCCTCCAGCTGTGTTTCAGGAGGTGTCTGTCTGTGTGTGTGTGGTGGGGGGGAGAGGGGGGCTCTTTGGGACAGAGGCTGTCAACCCAGCAACATGTGACAGTCCCACCAGGAGAATGGTCTGCGTATGAAGACTGCTTGCTTATAAATGGATGTGGGGAGTTTGAAGGATGGATTGGAGCAGCTTCCGGGACAGAATGAGGACAATCATCAGAGTCACTGAGACCTCATCTCACTGAGAAAAAAAGATGAGAGCCACCTACAGATGGGTGGAAAGGACAAAGACGGCATGGGGGATGGGAGAGAGGAGCAGACAGCAAGAAAGGGGTCTCCAGATGCCACAGGACTGACATCTGACTCAGTGACTGGGAGCAGGAGGAATGAGGAGAATGTATCTATGAATACAGACATGACATGGAATGAGAATGAGAAAAGCAATAATGGCTAAGACTTACCGAATTCCTACTGTGGGTTAGCATCGTGCTAAGCACTGTGCACAATTATCTCACGGAACCCTTACGGCCCTGTTAGCTCATCATCACCCTCATCATCTCCATCTTGCAGTTTAAGAATGAGGCACAGAGAGGTTAGGTAACTTTCCCGTGGCCACAATCCGTGGTGCAGCTGAAATACAGCCCTGAACCACCTACCCAGAGCTTCCACTCTGCATCGCTCTACTGTTCTAGAAAAGAATAACTTCAATTGATTTTGTTAAACATACTAGTAAGAATGTTAATGACTCATTCATATGAATTTACTACTTTATCAACCAACTATTAAAAATACTCACAAGTGGTTCATGATCGAAGTGAGGACACAGTTGTGGATCTTGAACGTGTCACTACACTGCACTTCATTTAAAGCTACAGTGGGTCCCAACAAGTTAGAAGTCGTCGCACTGAGAGCTGGGTGAGCTGACCTCTACTTAACCGGGTGCTGCAGGAACCGGGGTCCCCTTCCCCCGGATTATAAGGAATTTAAAGCAGGGCTAGGTCCTTGTGACGATTAACGAACTTGGCAGGACACCTGTGCCCATCACTACCTCCAGGTGGGCTGCGAGCTCACCAAGAGTTATTTTCAACGTATTGATATACTTTTAATTGTAATTATTAAATTTAATCCAAGATCATGAAAAATGATGACTGAATGAAAATATGGATTTGTTTTTATGAAAATGATGTTGAACTCTTTGGACTTAATAAGCTTGAGCGCCTAAAAAAATGCACTGGACTTACATATGAGTGAGACAGATGTAAAATAATGGGAAAGTAATAAGACGCTGAAAGATTTCCCAATTAAATTGCCATACAACCTTTTTGTTCCACTTTCAAGAGTGTTTTTTGTTTTGTTTTGTTTTTTTTAGAAAGAATAAAAATTCAGTCTGTACCTCCTGGTTGTACATCATTAAATAAGCCAGAGAACTATGCATATAAACAATTTAAATGTATGAATATTATTTTTAAAAATAATTCTCCATTTAGACACCTTTTTCATTTGCCTACTTCTGGGTCCTGACTGTTTTAGCTTCCACTGTACTTTCAAGTTAAAGTTTATTTAAAGCAACACTGTTTTGAAATTCTTTAGAGCAAAATTCAAAAAAAATAAGAGTTACTCCAATACTGTAGATTTTGGATTGATTGAGGGAACTAAAAGTTAGTGGAAACGTGTAACCAGTATCAATTAAAGAAAACACTTCCAGGACCTTGACTTATCACATAAAACAGAGAGGTCACTGACCTCAACCCGTAAGATAAGACACACACACTCTCCCTCATCAAATACAGAGACAAGCAGAGGAATCGTAAGCTGCCCCAAATTCTGATGAAATATCGCTACTAGAGTGGAAGGCAGGGCCCGGCATGTGGCGGACTGGGCCCCAGACTGTCATTCCTGAGGCTGACCAACCACAGAGCCCATGACATGTCTCCATGGAAACCGTGAGCTCAGGGTGTTCCCGGGAGCAATGGAAACTGCCCCACAACTTTATTTTTTTCCAGCCATTGTTTATTAACAGGATTACATGTTTATGAGAACAAAGGCTGAAAATGGTTTCGTAGTCCTGACTCTGCTGTCCCTTCAGAGTTTTTCATTCCTCGGTTCGTCTCACCCCCACGTCCATGGTGAGGGCCACCCCACAGCCTCCCGTGACTTTCGGGCAGTTTTGGAAACCACACCCACTGCCCGCTAGTCTCCCCTTCCTTCCTTCCCTCCTTTCTGTCGGCAGTTGTTCCTATGGCGCCCCCTCCTCGCACGCTGCCAGGCTCTCCATTCCCGCTTCCTCGCTTCAATGCGTGACTCTTTGCCTCCGAGGAAGGCTGTGATGACCAGGACGCAGAAAGGAGTGTTCGGACTGAAGGACCCAGAGAAAATAAAACGCCGAGGACGTGCAGGGGGTGATGAGTATTTCAGGGTCCCTAACGTGCTGGCTGGGTGAGGACAGGACAGGGACAGGGACAGGACAGGGACAGGGACAGGGACAGGGACAGGACAGGGACAGGGACAGGGACAGGGACAGGACAGGGACAGGGACAGGACAGGGACAGGGACAGGGACAGGACAGGGACAGGGACAGGACAGGGACAGGACAGGGACAGGACAGGGACAGGACAGGGACAGGGACAGGACAGGATGTGGAAAGGTAAGGATCAAAGGGAATTGGGGGCCAAGTTATGGGAGAGCATTCAAACAAATTCTACCCTGAGGAGAAGTTCGTCTAGTCACGCAGTGGTTCTCAACCTGTGGGTCGCAACCCCTTAAAATACATCCTGCATATCAGATATTTACATTACGATTCATAACAGTAGCAAAATTACAGTTATGAAGTAGCAACAAAAACAATTTTATGGTTGGGGGTCACCACAACATGAGGAACTGTATTAAAGGGTCGCGGCATTAGGAAGGTTGAGAATCACTGGCTAGTGGCATATTCTTTAAAAATGCTGGAAAATGTAATAGCATCAAAAATTATGCTCCTGCCTGGTGGCGTGGCTCAGTGGTTGAGTGTCAGGAACCAAGAGGTGGCTGGTTTGATTCCTGGTCAGGGCACATGCCCGGGTTGTGGGCTCAATCCCCTGTAGGCAGCGTGTAGGAGAAGCCAATCGATGCTGTTCCCCTCTCATCGATGCTTTTTCTCTCTCTACACCTTCCCTTCCTCTCTCTCTAAAAATCAATAAAACAACCCTAACCGGTTTGGCTCAGTGGATGGAGCATCGGCCTGTGGACTGAAGGGTCCCAGGTTCGATTCTAGTCAAGGGCATGTACCTTGGTTGCAGGCACATCCTCAGTTGGGGGTGTGCAGGAGGCAGCTGATTGATGTTTCTCTCTCATCGATGTTTCTAACTCTCTATCCCTCTTCCTTCCTCTCTGTAAAAAATCAATAAAATATATTTTTAAAATAAGTAAATAAAAATCAATAAAACATATGTTTAAAAAATTATGCTCCTGAGAGAACAGATTGACAGTTGTCAGAGGGGAGGGGCCTGGGGGACTGGGGGCCAAGGTGAAGGGACTGACAGTACAGATTGGAAGTTACAGAGCAGTCCCAGAGACGAGGGTCACAGCATGGGGAGTGCAGTCAACAGTATCGAGATGACCACGTGGGGCCAGGTGGGCCCGGAAGCAGCGGGGACCACTCTGGGAGGAACACGATTTTCTAACCACTTTGTTGTGCATTTGAAATCAACACAGACTAATACTGAGTGTAAACTGTAATTGGAAAATTAAAAAATGTTTTAAATTATGCTCCCTAATAAATATAAATAGAATAAACCTCCTTTTTTCCCATAGCCATGAGTTAAAAATTAACCATAAAAGTGAAGATAAAAACATACCTGGCTTTTAGGCAAATAGAATTTAGGTCAAGTTCCAAAATAAATAAAGTCAATTTATTTAACTTGCAAACTATCATCTTTCTTTCTTCTCAGTATTTCTTGCTGCTGCTCATGTTTTAAAGGAGCTTCTGGTTCTGTACCTGGATCTTTTTATTTTCGTTTGTTCTTATCTCTGCAAAATGTTGGGCGTGGGCACTTATCTCTATGGGACAGGATAGAAAACTATGGAAATGAGTAATTCATGGATCTAAAAGATAAATTGCAGGGTGAGTAATATCATCCTGTATCCTTTCACTCTAATCAGTTAAGGGTCAGCTTCTGATTTCCACAAACTCTCACAACCAGGGACCACGTGACCAGCAAGGGCTGTGACAAAGAGGAGGTCTGAGCATCCGCTGGACACCTAAGGACCATGACACTAGAACAGAACCCACAACCACGAATTAAGGCAATGCATGTACAGTTCCTACAGGCCCACATCCTCGAGTTAATGGCCTGTAACTTCTTTGTTTGGCATTCACATATTTATCACTTTAAAATCACTGGATGCCCTCACTGGTTTGGCTCAGTGGCCTACGGACTGAAGGGTCGCAGATTCGATTCCGGTCAAGGGCACATGCCCGGGTTTCTGGCTTGGTCCCCAGTGGGGGCGTGCAGGAGGCAGCCGATCAGTGATTCCCTCAATCCTATACTAATAAAAGACAAACATGCAAATTGACCGTACTTTTTCTTTGCCTTAAGCCATGCCTACCAGCCAATCAGAGCGACTATATGCAAATTAACCCAACCAAGATGGTGGCTGGCAGCAGAAGTGAGCAGGAGGCTTGCTTGCTCCAGTGATGGAGGAAGCCAAGGTTCCCCACCTGCCGTGGCCTGGCTGTGAGCTCCACTGAAAGCAACAAAGTTTCAATTATAGAAGCTAAACAAACCCCAGATACCTGCTTTCAGCAGGCCGTGGCCTCAGAGCTGGAGCGAGCAGGAGTGGGTTGCCCCTGACGATGGAGGAAGCCAAGCTTTCCACAGGCCTCCACTAAAGGCAACAAATTTTCAATTATAGAAGGTAAATAAATCCCAGAATAAAAAAAAAAAAAGAAAAAAGAAAAAAAAGGAGAGGCTGAGAGCTTACGTCACCAGGGTGTTTGGCCAGCCTGAAAACAGCCCTCAGCCCCTCACCCAGACTGGCTAGGCACCCCAGTGGGGACACCCCACCCTAAAGGGGGTGTGGCCAGCCTGAAAACAGCCATCAGCCCTTCACCCAGGCTGGCCAAACCTCCATGGGGTGAGGGTCCTCACTGGGGTGGACATCCTCTGAGGGGTCCCACACTGCAAGAGGGCATAGGCTGGGCTGAGAGACCCTCCAAGTGCACAAATTTTTGTGCACCGGGCCTCTAGTAAAAATATATTTTTAAAATATCGTGACTGTGGAAATAGGCAGAACTGCTTCAGACTTCTCAGCCCATCCATTTTGTGCTGTTCCATTTTCCATCCCATCCACCAAGCACACAACCCAGGGAGAGGCCTGGGGATACGAGAAAACAGGGCAGAGGTCGCGCATCACCCAGACTCAAGTTACCCATGGCTCTGGCCTTCAATTGGACATAATCACCGATTTCCTTGTAGAACTCAGGTCAAAGGTCACTTCCTCAGAGTCCCTTCCCTGACCTGCTTGTCTAAACAGCTCAACCCACTAGACTCTGCTCTCCAGCTCCTTACCCGCCCTGAGCTTTCTTCCCACCTTCATCTCCATATGAAGCCATAGTTCCTGCTTGCTCTTTAGTTTTAATAAGATTTGCAGGAAATTTACTGCACTCCCAGTACAGCCAGGCCCTGTCCCCAATGCTTCCGGGGCACTGAATCACAGGCTGCCGCACACCTCTCCTCTGTGAGCAGACAGAAACCTCCCTGGAGATTGAACAGCTGGCTCGAGGTCACACAGGCAGGGTGGGGCCCCCTGTGGGGAGTCTGGCCCCAGAGACTGGCTCCCCACTGCAGAGTAATCCCACCTCCATCAGGATGGGAATTGAATGTTTTCACTCATGTTTGCTATGGCCTGGCCTATACCTAGCACAGAGAGGTGACTCAATCAACATTGTCTTTGTAGAATGAGTAAGTGAGCCAATCAATGAATGAACTCCAGGATGAAGGTGTGGGTGCAGAAGAATCAGGCAACAGGTTAATCCCAGGTGGCAGGTCAACCTGGATCAGTGGCCTCCCAGGAAATGCAAATGAGCACAGAAGCCAGGGCCAGGGCTTGGGAGTTAGTTCAAAGTAACAGGGCAACCAGCTTTGTTCAGAAATCGTCCTGGTCGGTATGAACTTCTGTGTTGAACACCTTCTTCCTTTATAACATCTCCAGTCCCTTTCTAGCCTTTTTGATAAAATGAGCCTCCCCAGGTCGTGAACAGAGTGTTTAAATTAAGTGGCGCCTTTATTTCTAACCATAGAGGAGGCAAACCTACGTCAAAATCTCACTCCTCACAGGAAGTCATATTGTTGCTGTCGGAAGGATCTGGGGAGATGTTTGATGAAAGTGCTGGGCAAGAGGCTGTGGCAAGAGCCGCTAGCCCACACACCCTGGGGGACACCCGTCTCAGGAGGAAGCGCCAGCTCCATTTGCAATGATGGGTGACGGCTCACACGCATGGTTGGGAGGGGCTCACATGCATAGTTGGGAGGGGCTCACACAGACAGTTGGAAGGGGCTCACACGCATAGTTGGGAGGGGCTCACACACATGGTTGGGAGGGGCTCACACACATAGTTGGGGGTCTCACACGCACGATTGGGAGGGGCTCACACACATGGTTGGGGGGCTCACATGCACGGTTGGAGGGGCTCACACGCATGGTTGGGAGGGGTTCACACACATGGTTGGGAGGGGCTCGCACGCACCGTTGGGAGGGGCTCAAACGCACGGTTGGGAGGGGCTCGCACGCATGGTTGGGAGGGGCTCGCACGCACGGTTGGGAGGAACTCACACGTGTGGTTGGGAGGGGCTCACACGTGTGGTTGGGAGGGGCTCACACGTGTGGTTGGGAGGGGCTCAAATGCCTGCAGATGTGAGATGTGCTTTGAAATGCAGCCCTGAGAGCAGCAGCTTTCCAGGGTGTCAGGGAAGCTGTGGCATTTCAGGGAATTGTCGTGTTTGGGAGACGGGTGGGCTTCAGGCTCACACCAGTTTCAGGCTTTGAAAACATCACTTTCGTTAGGAAACGTTTGTGGGCAAGACCTTAGGTGGCACACAAGTTAGCCGCTCACGAGAACCAGGGGATTAGAGTGGAGTCCGCGTGGGGGACCCGGGCTCTGTCTGCTGCCCCCCCAGACACCACGGCCCAGGGCCCACTGGGCAGTGGGGTGGCTGGCCACCGTTTCCACATGGGGTGCTTATGAAGCCGAACTCCCAGCTTACCCAATAGCAGGAATATCTCCCCACTGTTACCTACCCTTTGAACACAAAAGCTGACTTGTGAGAAGTCTCCCCAACGTCAAATAATGGCTCTTATCACTGACAACAGCTTCGTAAAACCTCACCAAACGTCTCCATATTCTGCAAGAACATGTGTGTGGAGCCTCCAGCTCCCTCGCAGGACCTGGTATGTATCAGACTCTCATTGTGGACTCAATCCTGTTCTTCTCTTCTCCCAAGATCTCCTTCTGCATCTGTGGGAAGCAGACCTGCCCCCGCCCCTCACTGCGCCTGTCCCCGAGCATGGCTCCCAGTCCTGCCTTCACCTCTCAGAGCTGCACAGTCTTTGCTCTGACGGTTGTTCTACATGAGCTTCCACCCAGCACCTGTCAGTGACCCCCTGCCCAGTGGGCCGTGTCCCCAGAGCACGAGACAGGCGCCTCTCCACGTGGCCCTGGGGCTGGGCTGACAGCGCTAGTCTCTTACCCTACCCTGCGACGTGGCTCCATCGGTCCTTTCCTGGCTGTGCTGACTCACGGGCCTTCTCAGACCCTCTCGTCTAACACCCCACTCTTCTCAGCACCCGGCCCTGCGACCACGCAGCAGACCTGTCCCCTCTGCCTCACCCAGGTAAGCGTCTGTCATCTTCCTTAGCTGCTGATATCTGATCACTCTCTCTCTCCCCAGCGGAGCTGCTGGTCTAAGAGGGAACACATCCTGTGACCGCGTGGCCTCCCAGAGGTGGGCACGTGGTGTCCCTGTGTCTGTCTCATGTAATCGAGCACAAAGTAGACACCCAGCATATATTTGCTGAATGAGGGATTAATGACTATCTTTCTGCACTGAAGCAGGTGTTAAATCATTCAAACTGCTTCTCTCTGAAATCTCCAAATAAACAATCCTCCTTGAGTGAAACCCTCCAATCACCTCTCATCCTCCCAGAGTACATTCAGTCACCCACAACCTCAGATGGCTTTGCATGACCACTTTGGGGTAATAAATAATAATAACTAATATTTATTTATTATTTTACATTTTTCAAAGCACTCTATACACATGGCCTTTTGTGATTCTCAGTGCAATCCTGTGAGGTAGATATGCAATTATTCTATTTGTAGGTGAGAACGTTGAGGTTTGGCGAACATAGGATACTTGCCTTTGATGGTTATCTGGCCAGTAAGTGAACGGCTAATCCTAGAATATAGATTTCTCTATTCCAAAGCCTGTATATTTTCATTATATTATCCTAAGGTTTTTGGCTTAAAATAATGTTTAGAATAGAATAGAATAGAATAGAATAGAATTACCAAGGTCTCATAAAGTTAATGGAAGATAGAAGGAATGAAAATCCATGAAAAGTTTACATATTAATTCCACATATTTTACTGAGCATTAAGGGGTTCCGGGCACTTTCAAGAATATCTGTGTACTGTCTTCCAATTTTGAATAAAGGGCTAGTTAATGCTACATGGGCTCTGTTCTGTGGCTCAGCAATGCAGGGGCTTGTGTGATGTTCGAATAAACCTAAGAGGAAACTGCCTCTCTCTTCCCCGGCCCAGCTCCAGCCCTCCCCCTGCAAGTAGAAGGGGTTATTGTTCTGCCCTCCCTTCTCCTTGAATGTCCCGAAAACAGGACAGGAAAAGGGCACTTGTGGTTAAATCACATGCTACTTACTGTGCCCACTAGTGTGCACAGTGGCTGAGCTTTAGGCTAAATCAATAGGTTTAGAGCCAAAACAAACCCCCCATTTGGCATCGAACTAGTAGCTGACGGATGTTCCACTGAATCCCGGGGCCCTGTGGCTCCACCGACTGGGGCGGGACTCTGCCCTGTCATTTGTGGTGAGAGCGGCATCTCCATCCGGCCCTCCTGGCTCCCTTGTTGATGCTCCGCCCTCTCACTTCATGATGTGCTGCCCCAGGAATCTGGGGGGCTCCCACTGGAGGGGGGGCAGGAGGGGCAGGAGTCAGCATGGAATGGGACCCACACAGACAGCCCCCTCTCCTCTCAATTGTGTCCGGAATGAGGCCACGAGACTAAATGAGATCAGCGAGTTTACCAACTTTAATCTGTAAATTCGGCCTCATAATCCTCCCCATATTTGCTAATAAAATGCTCACAAGCTTGTATGTAATAAATGTCGACCACGCATATGAAAATATCCCTGACCACGGCATAGCGCTGACCCTCGCAGCAGGAGCTGGGAGGAAAGAAAGACCAGAATGAGTCTATTTCAGACCCAGCAGAGGCTGCTCGTCAGAGAGTGAGCAGAGGTGGGAAACGCATTGTCATATGCAGTCCCTCGGGGAGAACTGGCCGCTGGAGGGTGTGTGCTGCTCTCTGACTCCCCGAACCCGAGGCTGGGGACACCCCTCCACGGGGCCCTGAGACAGCACCACCGTGAGCCGGTTGATGAAGTACCATCAGCAGCAAATGCTTCTGACTCTCACCAGCCTCCCAGCAAACATCTAAGGAGAGATGGAAGTCTCCAGAAGGCCTCTGGGCACCAGGGAACCTATGGAACCCCCGTCTGATCACATTCCCCTCTGTCTTTGCCAAATTGCGATGTTTCAGTCTTAACAAACCACCCAAGCGACCTTCCTTACAGAGGCAGGTAAATGGGACCTCTTAGGGTCAAAATATCCACCAACCGTGTTGGGACACACATGGAGCCAGGTGCTGTGCTAGGCTCTGGGCACAGGGGTGAGTGTGAGCAAGAGTCAGGCGCTGTGCTGGGCTCTGGGCACAGAGCAGGGGTGAGTGTGAGCAGGAGTCAGGCGCTGTGAATTGCCACACTGAAGGTGGGTGGTTTTCTTAAGCCCTGCGGACAGGGAGCTTGTCCAGATAGTTGAAAGAATCACTGTTATCATTTCATGACCCCTTATCAGTGTGGGTCAGTCTGTCTGTCTATAAGACAGCACCCCTGAGCTGTCCTGTCACCACCGCTCGAAGCCACAGGTGCCGCCTCAGCCGCTTTGAAAGCAGGACATTCATGTGTCTGATGTCTGGCTGAAAGCGTGTTGTTTATTGGAAACAGTCTGCGCATAAACATGCTGACTGTACCCAGGACACGAGGAATGTAGGCTCCAGCTTGGTAAAATTCGGCCGGCTGCGGTTTCTAAGACCCCAGGTTCCCCCAGTCGTGGCTGGCGAGGACAGACCTCCCGTCCTTGGCTGCTCTGGGGAGGGAGGCCGTGTTCGAAATGACGTTGGGTCCTGGTCTTTCTCGCTGCCCCGAGTTCTCCGTCCCCTTCGGAGGCCCCTGGCTGCAAGCGCAGGGCAGAGGCCCAGCCAAGGCCACGGTGAGGCGGCAGACTGTAACCCCAACACCAACTTCATTCTCCCTGGTGTGGCCTGACAAGGACAAGCATCTTCTAAGTTAAAGATAATAACAACAGCAATAATGACGATGGTTTTTAAATAGGAACAAGCAGAGACTCCAACCAAGGCACCTGGGACGGGGTTTTCACCATAAACCAGAGAAAGACGGGGAGAAGCATGTGCCCAGGGCAGTTCCCACCCCACAGAAGGAGACTGGCTCCGGGCTGGACCGAAATGTCTGCTGGGAATCAGCAGGTTGCATTGCCTTCTCCCAGTGCATGTGTGTGTGCATGTGTGTGCATGTGCATGCCTGTGTGCACATGTGTGTACATGTGCGTACATGTGCATGCCCCTGTGTGTG
Organism: Myotis lucifugus; assembly: GCF_000147115.1. Taxonomy (NCBI): domain Eukaryota; kingdom Metazoa; phylum Chordata; class Mammalia; order Chiroptera; family Vespertilionidae; genus Myotis; species Myotis lucifugus. The sequence goes on along the minus strand of NW_005871784.1, from coordinate 6,261 downwards.
CATGTGCATGCCTGTGTGCGCATGTGTGTCTGTGTGTACATGTGCACACACACCATTGACCCTACTCCCACTCTGGGCTGAAATCCCAAGATTCAGGGGAAGTCCCTCTAGGAAGACCCAGCCTAGACCAAGGGCAGGTGGAGAAGGCAGCTGGGCCCTGAGAAGGTCAAATGCCACCAACAGTGGCCCAGGGGGAAGGACGCCACCCTTTCGCCAGCGCATGGTCTGTGCCAACCCGGGGGAAGAGCACAAGCTACACCGCATGTGGGGTCTCCAGCAGGGATGTCGTGGGAACAGGCTGACACCCAGACATCAGATGGACCAGACACCTGGGAGCCAGGTGGGGACCAAATCCTCTCCCAGCCAGAAAGCATGTCGGCCCAGCCCATCCTGAGATCAGGCCTGGGAGAAGGGCAGGGAAGGGGGAGGGGGAGCTGAATTTGACTAAATATTTACCCCAAAGGACCTAACTTTAGAATCCAGAGGGCTGTGAGGCCTTGAGACAGTAAGAATGGTCCTCTGGCCTCCATCTGTGGGACACTGAATTCACTTCCTAAACATGTGAAGCACCGAATATCTGATGTGTAGTATATGCACTTAACGGAAGGCAGCTTTCTCATCTCACTATGCCTGAGTTCAAAAGTGACTGGTATGAGGAGGAACGCCAAGGCCTAGCTGTGCACATGTTCATTATAATATTCTCCAAGTGTACGTTTCACCCGGACAGTTCTGGTTGGTATTGTTCATGGATGCACCTCCACTCTCAGAGTAGGAGTGGATACTCAATCTATATATATAAAAGGCTAAGCAACCATCTGACCGGTAGCTATGATGTGCAATGACCACCAGGGGGAAGATGCTCAATGCAGAAGCTGCCAAGCTACGGTGACTTGGCAGTGGTGGTTCTCAAGTGACGCACCCTGGAACCAGAGAGGAGGGAGCCTGATTTCGGGGTGTGTCACTCAAGAACCACCCTCTCGCAATCCGGGACCCCTTGGGGGATGTCAGAGAGCTGGTTTCGACCCAATCCTCGCAGGCCAGGCCAAGGGACCCCACCTGCCCAAGAGACTCTGCTCAATCCACAGACACCCTCTGAGCTGCTGTGCCACCCCAGGTGCATTGGGCCAGGGAGGAACCACAGGAGGTTGGCTTCTGGGCTTGTCCAGCCCATCTCGCCCAGTCCCACCCCACCGGCCACCTTCTAATTAATTTCCTTTCAATGTGCACGAATCTGTGCACCAGGCCACCAGTTTTTAATAAATAAATAAAATGTAAAATTGATTGTTCTTTAGTTATAAAAAGTCCCTAAGGGATTGCAGGATCTCTAATTTTCAATATTTCTCTGCTGGCATCCTTGGTTGATTCCTGAATTTAATATGAATAATCAGTTTATTAAAAAGAAAAAACAAATTAGGAAGTTCTATGGACTGAAGTGTGCTCTCTCTGCCCTCCCCCTCACCTTCGCCTCCCCCACCCCCTGCCCCCCACCAAATCCCCAAATTGGTATGTTGAAGCTCTAACCACCACGTGGCTGTATTGGAGATAAGGCCTCTATGGTCATGAGGGTGGGAACGAACCCAATAGGACTGGTGCCCTTAGGAGAGGAGGACAGGCTCAGGAGTTCCAGCTTTGCCATGTGAGCACTCAGCAAGAAGGCGGCTGTCTGCAAGCTGGGGAGAGAGCCCTCCCCAGAACGCAACCACACTGGCACCCTGATCCTGGACTTCCAGCTGCCAGAACTGTGAGAAAATCCACTTCTGTTGGTGAAGCATTTTGTAATGGCAGCCAGAGCCCACTGAGAGATGCAGTGGTCAGGTTTTGTTACTAAAACCATCCTTATGACCTCTCCAAGATGAAACATTCACCAGCTCCCTTCCTTGACACTTCTGATCACTCTTCACGCAAACTAACCAGTTCAGGTCTCCGACCATCCATGACCTGTGCCAGGAGGACCTCACTGTGGATCCAGCCCATGGCCAGCCCTGAGCTAAAGCTAAGGAAGGCTCCACGCACAGCTGGGAGCTGACATCCTTGAAATTAACATTTTGGAACTCAAACAGACATTGACTGGTCCCACACAAGGAATGCTATTGGTAAACAAGGCTAATTTTCAAAGGTATAACATTTCTAATGAAATAAGGCCCAACCCGGCCTCTCCTTCACTTTGTGAGCACGAAAAGTTTCCCTCTCATGATCATGCCAGTGTCCCACCTCTCTTCCCACTCCCACAGAGGTTTCCTTAAGCCTGTTGTTTTCATGTATTATGAATAAATTCAAGGCAGTTGTCTGGGACGGAGTGCAAGTCCAGAACAATGAGACTTCAGCTTTTGATTCTCATATTCATGGGTTGTTTTCGGAAAGGGGCCCTTTGAGAAACACAGGCGGGAATCCCTGCTCTGCAGAGGTGCGAAGGACCAGTGCCCACCACTGGTGGGGAGTGAAGCGCCTGGAGCCCATGGAATGCTTGCAGCCAGGTGCCAACCAAGCCAGGCTCTGGGAAACGCCGTTCCTTCCACTGGAAAAGGCAGATTCCAGCGCAAGAACCAAACTTCTCCGTGTTTGTTTGGGGAATGGCTTAGTCACTGGGCCCGAAGGAAAATAATTTTTTCAGGGTGGGGGAAATGTCAGAATTGGGGAATGTTGATATTAATGTATACAACCAAAATGCTTTAAAATACAGGTTGTGGAAAGATAAATAAATAAAAGATAAAATAAAGTACAGGTTGTGTTTCCATAACAATTCTCAAAATCTCACTTGCTTAGCGAAAGGGTTAATTCTTGTTCTTGGAACTGAAGGTGAACTGCATATTAACCCCTGTCTTTACACATGACCCAGGCCAAGGAGGCACCTCTGTCTACATGTTTCTGATTCTCTTGGCACGGAGAGAAGAGACAGTGAGCCCACACATTGGCCCCTGGGGTTCATGCTCAGAAGTGACACATGTTAGTTCTGTTCATTTTCATTGGCCAAAGAAAGTCACATGGCCACGTCTGAGGTCAGTGGGTCAGAAAAGTATAACCCTCCTTCTGGATGCAGCTTCCACTATCTGGGGGCGATAGTGCAGCTTACCACAAAGCATCCCACATGGCTAGACACTAAAGTATCATATACTCATCCTATGTAATAAAAGCCTAATATGCCAAGTGTCCGGTCATCCAGTTGTCCATTCAGCCAATCAAGGCGTAATATGCTAGTGATATGCTAAGGCAGGGGTCCTCAAACTTTTTTTTCAGGAGGCCAGTTCACTGTCCCTCAGACTGTTGGAAGGCCGGACTATAGTTTAAAAAAAAAACTATGAACAAATTCCTATGCACACTGCACATATCTTATTTTGAAGTAAAAAAACAAAATGAGAACAAATACAATATTTGTATTTGCATGTGGCCCACGGGCCGTAGTTTGAGGACCCCTGTGCTAAAGCCTCTCAACTGCTCGCTATGATGTGCACTGAAACAGCTAGGGGGCAGACAGTCGACAGGTAGGTTAGCTTACTGCTGGGGTCCAGCAGATCGGAACTGAGAGAGACGGGCAGGACACGCCCTTGAGCCCTCCTATGGTCCCTCCCTGGCTGGCCAACCTCCCGTCTCCCTTCCAGGTCCCCAATCATGCACTGGTGGGGTCCCTCGACCTGGCTTGTGCCCTCTTAAATCTGGAACACCTCAGAGAGCTGGTTTTGGCCTGATCCTGCAGGCCAGGCTGAGGGGCCCCACTGGTGCATGAATTCGTGCACCGGGCCTCTAGTTAACAAATAATTACGCAAATAGTAATAATGTGTATATATCCTCTATTTGTGTTAATGGCCAGGATCATTGGGAAGCGTTTTACTTGTGTGACTTCATTTGCATTTGAGACGCTAGGACATGACCCGCCCATGTGAAGATGAAGGCATGGGACCTGTGAGCTTGACCTGCTCTGCATTCGTTACACGGAGAGTCAGCGCCGGGCAGAGTCGGCTCAAAGCCAGATGCACACAAACAGCGAATTGTTAGTTTATCAAGTTACTTGAACCTGTACTTGATCTTGAAATTACTGTTTTTATATTTTTCTTCATAAATTGAGCTATCTCAAGTGGCAGAAGCCCCTTGAATAAACCACCAATCGAGGGCCCACAGGACAGCATGCACTGAGAGCTGGGGGAGTGGAGGCAGTGGAGCAGGGAACCAAGGAGTGTGGTGTGGGACAGAGACCCATTCCAGACCGAGGAGGCCCAGGGCATGCAAGTCCAGCTTCTAACACGGAGAATGGTTCCCAGCCTGTGAGGTCTGAGCCTTTCCAACTGAGCAGAGCTAACCTTACTATTGCTAACATGTCTAATCTGCTCATTTAACTTTGGGGTTGAATGGATGAAAGAGCTGAGCTGGGCCATCCTGACAGGCTTCTGAGTTCATAAATAAATTTGATTCCATCTATCAGGAGCCTGTTGACAGCTATAAAAACACCTAAATTATCTGCTGGGTGTGAGAGTCCCTAAGAGGCACATGACTGTGCCCACCTGTGTCCTCAGGGATGGCCAGGCAGCATCCTATGTAGGCACAGAGAGCTAACCCTTGGGCTGAACTCCCAGAGCCAAGCATCTACTCTGAGAACTGGCTCAGTGGTCCTGAGACACTTCCAACCATAATTCCATGGGGGACCACTGGTTTTTATGTTTTGTTGGGTTTTCTGGGAATAGTTTAAGCTGCCAATACCCAGCTCTGGCATAGGACCCTCTGCTTAGGCACTAGGCTTGATTTGAAGATGGGCTCCTAATCAAAGATCTTCCCTCCTGCACCCATCAGAAAAGATGCTTGTTCTGACACATGGCGTGTGCGCTTGGGGGCCATTTGCAGCTTTGTCTTCTGGCTGCATAGAGATGAGAAAGTCATTTTAACAAGGAGAACATGATGCCAAAACAGAAGGAAAAGTGTCACAAGAAAGAGGTAGACAATGTCCTGGTGACCTTACTAAAACCTCTGGAACCAGCTAATTTTTAAAAGAAAATATAGAAGGAAATCTCTGTAATCTTTAGTCAATCAAAGGTTTCTTTGATAAAACACCAAAATTACAATATATAAAAACTAGGGGCCTGGTGCACAAAATTCATTCACGGGTAGGGTCCCTGGGCCTGGCTGGCAATCAGGGCCAATTGGGGCCTTCCTTCATTCCACACCACCCCCTGGTGGTCAGCGCACATCATAGCGAGCGGTCAAACTCCCTGTTGATCAAACTCCCAAGGGGACAATTTGCATATTAGCCTTTTATTATATAGAATAATTGATAAATTGGACCTTATTCAAATTTAGAATTTCTGCTATTTAAAGGATAGTACTAAGAGAATGAAAAAGAAAAACATGGACAGGGAGAAAATATTCACAAACCGCATGTATCCAGAATATACTGCAAAAGCCATTAAAACTTAACGAGAAAAAGAAACCTACACAAAAAAATGAAGCAAAATATTAAAATAAAAAATTAGACCACTTGATCAAAAAGGAGATACAGGTGGCACCTACGCACATAAAAAGATGCTAGGCATCACGAGGCACTATGGAAATGCACATCACAACCCCCGTGAGGCACTGCTGCTCACGTAGGAGGAAGCCTCACTTGTGAAAAGACAGCACACCCCGCTTGGCAAGGGTGCGGAGTGCTCACATAGCCCTGGCAGGGACAGAAAATGATGCATCCTCTTGGCAAACATTTTGACAGTCTCTTAAAAATTAAACATACTCCCCCCAACCACCCCACTCCCGCGTACTCAGGGAGAGCATATGCCCTGAGTGCTTAGTGTAAGTTTATTTGTACGAGTCTCAAGCCGGAAGCTCCTGTTTATCCATCGACAGGTGACAGGATAAAGAAAGGGTGGCCTCTCCATACAATGGGAGACCACTTAGTAACAACAAGTAATGGCTTGTCCATGCAGAACACCTGAAGGAATCCAGGCTAACTGTGCCGAGGGAAAGATGCCAGGCAAAAGGGGACATGTGATTCCACTTACAGAAATGCCTAGACCAGCGCTTTTCAACCCGTGTGCTGCAAGAGTTTCTAGAACATGCAATGCCTGACTGTTTAGTCAGGGACATGGACCTTTCTTCCCTTAGACCAGTGGTTCTCAACCTGTGGGTTGCGACCCCTTTGGAAGTCGAAACGAACCTTTCACAGGGGGTTGCCTAAGACCATCGGAAAACATATATAATTACATATTGTTTGGTGATTAATCATTATGCTCTAATTATGTTTAATTAGTAACAATGAAACTGGGGGTCAGCACACCATGAGGA
>NW_005871783.1:276693-279135 GCF_000147115.1 Myotis lucifugus | reverse complement strand
ATCCATCCACTCACTCATCCACCCACCCATCCATCTATCCATCCATCCATCCATCCAGCCAGCCATCCATTTATCTATCCATCCGTCTACCCAGCTTACCCTCCTCCTTCCCTCCCTCCCTTCATCTCCCTCTCTCCCTCCCTCCCATCTATCTGTCCGTACATCATCACCATCATCCATCCATCCATCTACCCACCCACCTTCTCATGCCCACTGAGGTAAACGCTATAAAGGCAGGGACCTGTGTAGATGCCAGAGTCCAGACTGGAGACAGGTGCGCGGCAGTGACGTGTTGAGGGCAGTACTGAACCCACCAGCAGCGGACACCCACTGGGCCCTGTGCTCCCTCCCTCCCCCGCTGTCCGTCACACGCTGCTGCACAGGCCCTGTCCCTCACCGCTGCAACTCCCCAGGGTCAGTGATTGAGCCGGGCCGACAGGGGTCCTCTGAGGGGCGGCCTCGGACCTGACTGCTGTTGGGTGGCTCGAGGCTGCAGACACAGGCAGGGTCCGGTCTGCTCGGAGACGGGCTCCTGCCAGGAAGGGCGCAGCAGTGCCATCAAAGGCACAGGCTTGGGGACGTCCTGACACCTGTCCACGCCACAACCCTCTCCAGCTTTGTCCTGTGGGGGCACCCTGGTGTCTCCCAGCGTGTGGGGCTTTGGCTCAGAGAGAGGTGGGGTGGGCTTGCCCATCATCGCCTGCGTTACCTGGACAACCCCATCCTGCTCTGTGAGACAAACACGGCCACACCCCAGAGCCTCAAACAAAGTCAGCCCTGCTGTGCCCTGGTCCGGGGCAGCAGGCCCAGCTCAGCAGCCCACACCCCGAGGCCTCTGGGCCTGAGTGTCAGGGAGTGGAAGTGTGGACTCCCTGACCCAGATTCCTCCTGGGGGAAGGGACCGGTCTGGGCGCTCCACGTGTGCGGTGACCTGCCTGGTGAACTGGGCAGATGGCCGACGTCACATCGACCGAACGTGGGGCTGAGCTGGTCCCCCTGATTCGGGCGCTCAGTCTGGTCCAGTCAGCATCGGTTGGCACGGTGGGCGGCATAGTGGTCCCACAAAAATGTCATCATCCGCTCCCCCAAACCTGTCAGCATATCACCCTCCACGGCCAAAGGGAGTCTGTGGATGAGACTAGGAACCTGAGGTAGAAGACCGTCCGGATGACTGGCGTGGCCTGGCAGAGCGACGGGGGTCCCAGACCTGGAAGACGGGGTCAGGGTCAGACGTGGCCGGTGTCACGCGCTGGCTTTGAGGTGGAGGAGGGGCCGGCGCCAGGGCGGGAAGGCAGGACCAGAATTCTCCCTCCAGAAAAACACACCCACCGACACCTCCACCCCAGCCCGGCGACACCACTTTGCCCCCAGAACTGTAAGATGAGTATCTTTTAAGCCACGAGGCTTCTGGTCATTTGTTACGGCAACACCGGAGACTGACACGCTTGGGACTTAAAATGAAGACTCTCAGGCCCGGCCGGCGCGGCTCAGTGGTTGAGCGTTGACCAATGAACCAGGAGGTAACGGTTTGATTCTGGTTGGGCACACGCCCGGGTTGTGGGCTCCATCCCCAGTAGGGGGTGTGCAGGAGGCAGCTGGTCAATGATTCTCATCATTGATGTTTCTCTCTCTCTCCCTCTTGCTTCCTCTCTCTGTAAAATCAATTAAAAACACACTATATAAAACAGGCCCCTCAGGCTCCCCCTCCGAGCTATGAAGTCGGTAACTGCAGGGATGGTGCCCAAACCTGCATGTGGACGGGTCTCCGGGTGCCCCAGGTGCCCCAGGTGCCCCGCGGCGTCCCGGCCGCCCCACTCACTCCACACGAGGACACCCCCTCAGCACCTTCACCTCCACGTGCACCGAGGCCTCGCCAGCCCAGCGGTTTTAAACGTGGACCTGGCCTCTTAGCCTTTTGTTTACCTTTTCGGAGCCCCGTGTGGGTGGTGCTGATGGGCATTTGGGGGCCGGGTCCTCTGTCCCACCAGCCCTCCATGCACATCCTTGCAAGCAGCTCTCACCCACGCCGCACAGAACCTGGGGCGTGCAGCCCCCATAGCAGGGACACAGATGGACAGCAGGGCCACCCTGGTCCCTGCGGCTCACGTGGGTTCCCGCCCATGTGACCGTCAGCGTCACGGTATCGCTTCCTCAGCCCTCGCTCCACCCACTGGTTTGCTTGGAGACAGGCTCCAAGTCCAGGGGAGAAAGGCAAGTGAGCCCCGCCCGCCAGGAGCCCTTCAAAGGCAGATGCAGAAGCTCCAAACGCACCCATGCCCATTTGCGGAGGGAACCCCAACTTTCTTGGGGCTCTGCAAGAGCCACTGAGCCCCACACCTTTCTCCAGGAGGACTGGGGCTTTCCTCCAACCATGGCTAGCGCCCCATGCTCGCCCCCGCCCCGCCCCCCCCCCCCCCCCAGGGGAAACGGGGTGGGGACTCA
>NW_005871783.1:264967-276422 GCF_000147115.1 Myotis lucifugus | reverse complement strand
GGAACTGCCATCATCCATGCCCTGTGTCACACATGGAAGGCGACTCATCATCCATGCCCTGTGTCACACATGGAGATGACTCCATTATCCCTGCCCTGTGTCACACATGGAGGCGACTCCATCATCCATGCCCCTTGTCACACATGGAGGCGACTCCATCATCATCCCTGTCCTGTGTCACACATGAAAGTGACTCCATCATCCCTGTCCTGTGTCACATGGAGATGACTCCATCATCCCTGCCCTGTGTCACACATGGAAGCAACTCCATCATCCATGCCCCTCATCACACTGTGGAAGCGACTCCATCATCCATGAATGAGCTGTCCGGGGTGAGAGAGGCCACCTCACTTTACACTCACTCTTCTTTCTGGAAGGGGACCCATCTGTCTCCCCAGAGAAGTGGGCTCAGGAGTGAGGATGCTCCATCCCAGGAGATGTGGGGGCTCAGAGGCAGGAGACAGATAGGCTGTTGAGTAGCCTGACCCCAGAAGGAAGTGGAATTGTGTTATCATCTCCTCCTGCCCTTCTGATCCGGGTCTCCCGAGGCGTCTGCCTTCACCTGAAAAGGAGTTTCCAGAGCTTGGAAGGGAGTGGGGAAGGGACAGGGCGAACGGTGGCGTCTTGGGCTCCCCTCCCAGCTAGATCCCCTTTCAGAGCCGGTGGAGTAGGGTCCCTGAGTCAGGCTCCCTGTTCCTCTAACTAGGGCTCCCTGAGTGTGCCCTGCAGTGTTCTAGAACCTTCCACACACCCTGAAGAAAGAGGGTCCCCTGGAAGGGGCCTGGGCTGGTCATGTCTCCCTGAGGGGACATTTCCCTCCAGGGAGACTCAGCCCCTGCCTCTGAGCCCCCACGGGGGAGGCGGCCCGTGAGCCCGGGGTGGGCTCACCTCGGCATCCCGAGGCGGCAGGATGAGGGCTGCGTCCAGGGTCGGGTCGGCGCACACCTGCCCTCGTCCTCCCATCCCATCCTCTGTCCCCTCCATGTGTCCATGTCTGTTTTGGGGCAACTACCTTGTAAAAGCCACGGCTAGAGTTTTCAGAATTCCCTTTCGGCCTTCAGAGGCTGCGCTCAGAGGGGCTCGCCGGGCTGGTCCGCACAGACCAGCAGCCCCGGAGCGGCCTCCTGGTGGCTGGTGCCATGGCATCCAGACTTTCATGTGAAACCCCAACATTTTTAAATGCTGGCAACCAGTTAAAATAGCACAGAACTCTGCCAGGCAAGCGAGGCTTACTTGCTGCTATTATTCTTTTGAATCAAGTTTCCTTAGATCTTTGCCCTTTAGAACTTTTTGAATAAAGTTTCCTGTTAGATCAATCCAGAATGAGAAAAATAAGATTTTATTTTACCTTCATTTGTTCCTTCTCTGATCTGAGTCTCTGACCTATGTATCATTTCTCTTCACTCTGAAGAACTTCCTAGAATGTTTCTTGCAAGAAATCATAAACGCAGCCCCCGTAAGACGGAGCCTGAGCTGCCGTCCCAGACGAGCTGCCCTGCAGGTCTCACACCTCAACCCTTTGGAGGTTAAATCTGGACAAGTAACCTCTGGACCTAGGGCAACATCGTATCTCAAACAACTGTTTGCAAAGGTAACAAGAAAGCCACATTATGGTACCAGACGGAAATCAAACATTGTTTAGAATCAGCCTCACTGTGTTACCGGGTCTGCACCAGTAGCAGCGCCTTCCTGCTGAGGACGGAACTGTCCCTTCCCTTTCTCGTAGACACCCATCGCCTTGGTCTCCTCATCAGAACGTTGTGTGGGCTTCTGCCTGAATTAATGATTCCAGAATAGTTATTGTTACTAATCTCAATAAATGCTTGTTGCTTCTCACATTGAAGGGCTGTTTTATTTTTTGGTTAACACAAGGCAGGTTTACTGGTGACAAATTCTCATTTTTGTTTGTCTGAGAAAGTCTCTATTTCCTTCACTTTTTGTTGTTGTTGTTAATCCTCATCCAAGGGTATTTTTTTCCATTGATTTTTAGAGAGAGTGGAAGGAAGGGAGGGAGGGGAAAGAGAGAAACATTGGTGTGAGAGAGACACATTGATTGGTTGCCTCCCGCATGTGCCCCTACCAGGGCTGGAGATCTAACCTGCAACACAGGTTCGTGCCCTTGGCCAGGAATAGAGCTTGAGACACTTTGGTCCTATAACCACTGAGCCCACCGGCCAGGACTATTTCCTTCACTGGAAGGAGAGTCTGCTGGATGCAGAAGTCCAGGGTGGTGGTTTCTCTCAACACTGGGGTTTGTCGCCCCCTCTCCTGGTGAGCGTGGGCTCCAACGAGGTGGCCCTGTAACACTCACCCCCGTTCCTGTGCTGCTCACACGCTCTTTCTCTGGCACCCTCAGGTGTTTCCTCCCCGCTCCCTGTGGCTCCTGATCCCACAGGCGGCTCCGCCTGTCCCAGGCCTGCTCCTCCTCCACGTCCAGCTTCCATGGAGGGTCCTAAGGGTCCCAGGCTCGGCAAGCCTCACCGCCCGTAGGGAAATGCCTATGCAGCAGGGGCATGTCAACAGGGCTTCCTCCCAGAGACTGGAGATTCCGTCTCCCCCTGTGTGCCCGGCCCTGTGCCCGGCCCTGCCGCGTGTGTGACACACATGACAGACCTACTGTGTGTTCGAGTGGAGGGTCTCAAAGCGACTTCAAGACCAGCCGCCGCTGCCCTGGGAACTTGTTGGATGTGCACTTCTGGTCCCACCTGGACCTCCTGACTCAGAATCTTCTGGGTGGGTGGGTGGGGGTGCCCTTCCTCCTGACACGCCTGTAATTCACTGCAAGCACATCCTTCCCACAGCCAGGCCCCCGCCCCCGAGGGAGCCACAAATGGGTACACAGTGCATTTTTAATGGATTAAGTGCTTTCGCTGGTGCGGATTTAGTGCTATTGATTTTTGGTTCATGACAAATCCGTGAAGCCCTGCCTCCATGTGAGGCGAATGCCTGCTTATGTTACTATGTGTTCTGTGCATGTCTTCATGTTGAGACCCTCTGGTCAGCGTCCCTTCAGCAAAACACAGGGTGTCAACAACCAGGCCCAGAGACAAGACATCTTCCGAAGCTCTTTCCACAGCAGCGGTTTACTCCCCCCCTCCCCCCATGACCTTGAACATGCCACAGAGACCTGTGCTCCATCTCCTCACCTGGGGAACCAGGGAGCAGCTACCTGTCGCATCACGGGCTTCAGATTGGTTCTTTGATAATCAAGAAAAAAGGGCCTAACACTAATGGTGTAAGATGAGCATCTACAAACTGCTTTGAAAATAGACTGTGGAGTCATCGTTATAACCCTGAACCCTGGAAATCACTCAAAAATATACCCACAACAACGCGCACAGTTACCATCTGAGACTGTTGAGCAACCTGTTTTGGGAGCCAAACACCCCTCTTCAGGATTCGGGGCACGGGGAGGGATGGCCTTGCGTGGTTAGCAATTAAGTTTACATGTTCAAGTGTCAGCTCCACCTCCGTGCTGTGTGGGACAGAGGAAAACCAGCCCCCGAGGACGACAGGGCACAGAAGCGCTTGTGCCAGCCTGGCACGCAGTGACGGGGCCAGAGGGTCCCACAGGCAACTCCTGTGAGCCCCTTGCCATGTCATTCCCTTCACCCAAACATGTGTCGGGCCTGCTCTGACCCAAGAACATTCTAGATGCTGGCGATGTCTCAGCAGTGGCCCCAGAGGAATGAACCATTGTCATCTCCGCCTGGCACGCCCCCAGTGGGTGTTTCTGGGCGGTAACAACAAGGAGCCCTAGCCCTCGTGGAGGTTGGTGGTGCCACTGTGCCACCTGCATCCTTGAGCAATGATGCAGGCGGCCAGAGGGCCTGCCCAAGGCCACATGCCACCCGCTCAGGAGAGAAACTGCAGAGCCCGAGGCCCCTGGTGACTGAGGCTAGTGACACACAGCAGCACATGCAGCCCCCACCACGGCCAGAGAAGGAACCTGCTCCCAAGCTGGGGTCTCACCCTCCGTCCGGCCTGGCACCCGAAGCCCAACCCCACTGTGGGCACCTCACCCAGGAAGTAATTTCCAACAAGTCCTTTCTCCAGTCTCTCCACTTTCACAACAGGATCATTTAGCTCTTTCTTGTCTGGGGAAATGCATCCTCAGTGCCCTGTTGCTCTCTCTCAGCCAGTCGCATTCCCTGGGCTGCCCTGAGCACCCGCTGTGCACTGGGGACCATGCTAGGTGCCCAGGCTGCAGGGACCTGTGCTGGCTGTTCCCTGTGGTGTCGACGCCTAGAACAGAGCCTTGCACCTGAATGAGTGAATAAATGAATGAATGGAGGATGAATGGACAAATGAATGAATGAGTGTAGGAATAAATGAATGAATGGACTAATGAATTAATAGATAGATGAATGGACAAACTAATGAATGAGTGAGTGTAGGAAGGAATGAGTGTAAGAATAAACGAATGAATGAATGAATGAATGAATGAACAAAGGAATGTAGGAATGGATGAATGAATGAATGGATAGATGGATGGATGGATGAATGGACAAATGAATGAATGAGTGTAGGAATGTATGAATGAATGAGTGGACAGATGAATGCACGAATGGATGAACGAATGGATGAATGGATGGATAGATGAGTGAATGGACAGATGAATGAATAGGTGAGTGAGTGGAATCTACTTTCTGAGCTGATGGGCCAATGGATGCACAAACTACCCACGAACAAAAATGCAGTGATCTGCTTGGCCAGGGTATTACCTTCGGCAGAATCTGGACTCTTGGGAAGCTGGCCTGGCCTCCTGGAGAGGGGGCTGTGCTGGTAGCTGGGGAGGCCAGGCAGTACCTGCAACACGACCACTCCTTTAAACAGGGTCCTGTTTGCCCTTTCACTGTGATGGGCCAGAATAAAAGTGTGTGTGTGTGTGTGTGTGTGTGTGTGTGTGTGTGTGCCTGTACTGTCAAAAGTGACCCACACATATTTCTTCTTTTAAAGAAGTAATGTAACTATTCAAACACTGGAGGCACACACGTGAGTGACAATCCAGAGCCGCTGTCCCACCACAAAGGACTTGGGCTGTGTGGCATGTTTGCTTCCAGCTCTTTCTGTGTTCAGATACACACATAAGGACATACATGCATACCTGCAGACCGTTTTAGTGTGATTCTAAATGTAACATTCTTTTAAAAAGTGTTTTATTCTTGTTTATCATATGCTCCTATGTGAGTACAGGGAAGCTTTATTTTATTTTTATTAACTTTTACAGAGAGGAGAGGGAGAGAGAGAAACATCGCTGTGAGAGCGAAACATCAATCGGCTGCCTTCTGCACACCCACCACCGGGGATCAAGTCCCCAATTTAGGCATGTGCTCTGACCAGGAACATAACCAGCAACCTTTTGGTGCACGGGAGGACGCTCAACCAGCTGAGCCACACTGGCTAGAGAAAATGTAATATTATTGTTAAGAGAACTAGTAAACTTAAATATATGGGATAAAAACGAACGTGCCTCCTGGTGCATGTTCCCCGCCCCCACACAGCATCACCTGCTCCCGCAGCGGCAGGGAGCGAACCTACACTGAGCACCGCGGGGAGACCGTGCCGGGCGAGCCACCGCCCTCCGCGCCAGGCTGCCTAGAGTCACATCCTGTGGTTTGATGGCTGTTCTAGGCAAGGTTTACACTGGCGAGACCACTCTCCCTATAAAATTTTACATCCCGCTTTTATTGTTTAACCTAATTTTATAACCGTGTTATGCCATTTAACTCTCTTTTGTAAACATTTTTAGTCAGTGTGATTTGGTGCCAAATGAACCCCAGCAGTGGATTGAGACACATCTAATAAATAAGACGGCGTAACAAAGCACAAAAGAGCAAAGTGAAAAGATCCAATAATGGTGCATACAGCTGTTTGTAAAAACAATTCATAGCTTCTCATGCAAAGTAAACACACAGCTAATTCACACAGCTTCTTCACAATTCCTGAACTTTCTTGGGAATAATTATGGGAATGGAAACATACATTTTCCCCAAATGAAAAGTCAGCCCAGGGATTAACGTCTCCAGCATGACCCTGGGGCAAAAATCAGATAAAATTAAACTTCAAGATTCCGTGGATTTGAATGGAATTCTCAGACACTAATAGCGGGAATGCATACAATCATTTTTCTCAGGTAATATTTAATAAAAGCATTACAAAGTCCATGCTTTATAATCTGATAGTTTTATTTTTAAGAATTTATCCTAATGAATAATAGACAAATGCAAGGATGATTAGGAGTGTTAATTATCCTATTATTTATAATATTGGAAAATTAGAAGTAACCCAAACATCAGTCACAACGGACCAGCTAGATGACGGTTTCCCCTAACAGGGAGGCCAGTCACTTAACACGCCGCTGTGGGTTTGTAACATGGACAGGTGCACGGCTTATGCCGTAACCGGCGGTTTCCTGTGGAGAATACAGCCTGTGCAATAAATGAACCCTAAACAGGGTGGGGCAAAAGTGGGGTTACAGTTGTGAGTACGCAAACACAGAGCTATTCTTGTATTATTATTCATTAATTACTGTATTATTTTCCACACGGACAACGGCATCCCTCCCTTTGCCCGCCCTTTGTTCACATAGAGAGTAATGGGCATGTGGAAGGGCCGGTGTGAAAGGGTTACGGCCATTTTACACAGTCACTGGGGTACGGATGCTTTTTCTTCTTTTCTGTAATCCCCACTTTTTCCTCATGAATGTTTGTGATGTGCTTTAACGAGGTTAAAGAGACAGTGGCATTAAAATATGCTGACACTGATTCCAACCCCCTATCATCCAGTTGGCTTCTTTTCTGTGCTTACAGATGACAGTCCTAACCCGGGAGGCCCTCTAAGCAAATCCGTGGGAGACCACACCCGTCACCCTTGCCATGGACGTCTCCCCTGGTCTCTGAGGATCATCTTGGCAGCAGGACAATAGCAGGGGCCTCCCCTGGGCATACAACCCACCAGCAACCCCCAAATGGAGCCAGTGAAGAGAGGAACACCATTTTCCACGATTCTGTTTGAGAGCAGGGAAACTGGGAGGAGCCTGCGGCAGGTCCTAAAACCACTAAGTCATTGGAAAATAAATGCGCATAGAACAACATAATTGAGGCCTGGCCAGCATGGCTCAGTGATTAGAGTGTGGCCTGAGCACGGAAGGGTCATAAGTTTGATTCCCGGTCAGGGCACATGCCCAGGCTGTGGGCTTGATCCCTGGTCCAGGAGCATGCTGGAGGCACCAATCCATCTGTCTCTCTCATATTGATGTTTTTTTTCTCTCTCTCTCTTTCTTTTTTCCTCTCCCTCCCTCCCTTCCACTCTCTCTAAATAAATAAATAAATAAATAAAAAAGATCCTTGCGTGAGGATTAGCAAAAATAAAAATGGAAGGTTCTTCAATTTGGAGTAGAGGAGGTTGGTGGGATTCCCCTCAGCAGGGTGGCCCAGGTGGCCCTTTGTTTACCTGAGAGGTGGGCAACCTGTCAAGGTCACAGGCTCTGAAGGGTGAAGCCGAAGTTTCTGCGCAGGTGTGAGTCCAAACCCACACGCCGGTCAGTGTGCCACAGCCTCAGGTGAGGGCTGGCTGCGCCGAGGGCGCCGGTGACAACGGGCTGCTGCTCACAGGGACTGAGTGTCACAGACGCAGCCTCTGTCCTGGAGGCTGTGCGTTCCCCACCCAGGTCGCAGGGACTCGCTGTGGGGACTCAAGCAAGACTCAGCCCCTGTGAGTGTGGGGAACCCCCTGGGAGGGCAGTGTCCTTCCCACCGCCCCTCACCGGCGGTCAGAAGTTGCTGCCATGGCAACCATGACGCTAACCCACACAGCAGCACCAAATGTCTGCCTGCCCCACATGACTGCTTTAAAACGTCCAGAAAGTCTGATGTCACCCTGGGTAGAAATGGACACGAGGGCCACTTAAGAACATAATGACATGGACGGTGTGGTGATTAAAACCCGTGCTAATGTCTAGGACACAAATTCCACACGTGTGAGAGAGACTGAGCTAATTGTTAGCTCTTGGAAAAACTAATAAACACTACTTCTTTCTGGATTAGCAGTACTAAATACCTGTAATTATTATTACCTTGAAGAATGAAAGTAAACCTCTTCAAATCATAGGGGTGATCATATGCTGATGCTAAAATACAGCTTTCCCAAGAGGGAGAACCTGCCTGTCCCATTCAAGCCCACATCCCAGTGCTCAGTCCAGGACCTGCCACACCGGAGGTGCTCAATCAGTATTTTTTTTGGAAAAAAATAAAAGGGCAAAATCTGTACTAAGTGCTCCCTGGCTAATATTAAGATGAACTGGTTAACGACAGTATTTGCCCAGATGCTCCCAGATATCCAAACTTTATGCAAAAATATGTAACTACAAGTCAGATTACAAGCCGTGTCCCGTGACCCAGTCCTGTGGAAGCTTTAAGCTGATGACTGACTGCGTGCCGGGGGTCACAGGTGTGAGAACGCAGCTGTAAAAGCACACAGCCCTGACATCGGGTGGGAGACATCCGTCAGGAATAATGTGTACTGAATGAGGAAACTGCCCGAGAGGAAGGACAGCCCGGGGGAAGAAGGGAGTTTGGGGGGCGCCAAGGCCCCCCGAGGGGTGCCTGCAAAGGCAGGGGAGGGGCTGTCAGGACAAGTGGGGGGCCCCCCCTCTGGAGGTGGTGAGCCGGGGACTCCCAGGGTAGGAAGCCCTGGGTGCCCAGGCCCCCAGAGAAGGCCCCAGGTGCAGTGCCCGGGCTGAGAGCAGCAGAGTGCCCCCGGGCCGGGCCCCCAGGGAAGGGTCCGCCTTCTCTCTAAACCCGATCCAGAGCTCAGACCAAAGCACTGGCCCGTTCCAATCGGATAGAATAAAAGGCCAATATGCAAACTGTCCCCTTGACTGGGAGTTCGCCCAGGAGTTCGCCCCCCCCCCCCCCCCCCCCCGTGCACGAATGCGTGTACTGGGCCTCTAGTTTTTGTGATAAAAACATCGACTGGCCTGGCCAGCGTGGCTCAGGGGTAGAGTGTCACAGTTCCAGGAGGTCACGGTTCGATTCTTGGTCAGGGCACAGGCCCGGGTTGTGGGCTCAGTTCCCAGTGTGGGGCGTGCAGGAGGCAGCTGATCCAGGATTCTCTCTCATCATTGATGTTTCTGTTTCTCTCCCTCTCCCTTCCTCCCTGAAATCAATAAAAATATATTTAAAACAAACAAACAGACAAACAAACAAACAAACAAAAGAACACATGGACTAGTAAGGCTGCTCCTGGCAGAGAATGAATAGGAGGAGCTGGAAGAGGTGGTGTGTGCGACTGGCCATCAGGAAAGCGACCAGCCCCGGAGACAGTGCTGGACGGCGCTGACTCGGCCGGCATCACCGGGGCTAAGCCTGGGGCACACCTGCGGCCCCGCTGCTGCAGCAGGCCGGGGAGCTGCTTCCTCCGCGGTGAGGCACCGTGGGATCGCGGGCGCTGTGTGCCCTCCCTCAGCCGGCAGCCCACTGCATGCTGGGAACACAGTCCATGCGAAGGTCCCTAAACGTCTTCTCCCAGGTCTCCCAGCAAGCCAGTCCCTGGCCAAGGGACTGTCCTGGGAGTAAATGGTCAGAGAGGCTGCTGAGGGCTCACGAGCTTTCCTTGTCACCTAATCACAGGCCCAGACACCTCCCCGGGGCTCCCGGACGCCCTGCGTCTCCCGGCAGGAAGCGAAGTGCGGTCGTGAACGCATCGCTCCTTGGCTGCCCGCCTGCACTGTGGGCAGAATGGCAACCCTTCACTTAAAAAAATGTTTTTATTGATCTCAGAGAGGAAGGGAGAGAAACACCGATGATGAGAGAGAATCATAGACCCGCTGCCTCCTGCACACCCCTCACCGGGGTCAAGCCCAAAACCCGGGCATGAGCCCTGACCGGGAATCTAACCGTGACCTCCTGGCTCATAGGTCGATGCTCACCCTCTGAGCCACGCCGGTCAGGCAGCCTTTCATTTGGAAGCAGAGTTTCACACGACTTAGATACTGTGACCTGATGTACAGCGTCTAGAATCTCAAAAATGCGTTCGAGGGAGCAGCATGCAAGAGGAAGCTGAAAGGAAGTTGGGAAGAAAGCTACAGGGTTAGGGGAAAATCCAGGCGGCGTGGCTGCTCCCTGGCAGAGTGGAGTCCAGCTCATACTGCCGACCTTGCCTCCACCCTCTCCCCGGACCTGAGCTTGATGCGAAGGTGAGCCTGTGTCTCCGAGGGGCGGTGCCGAGGCCTGGCTGCAGCCCTGGGAGGGCAGATCCCAGGGGCGGGCGATGGGACTCGGAGAACGAGGCGGCCCTTGAAGCAGCACCTGTGGCAGAATAGTCGGGATTTCTCCACGACAAGGCGCTGGTTAACTCAACTTCAAGCCTAAGGCCTCCGCTTGGCTCTGGCGCAGGGCCTTGCTCTGTGACCCTCCCCCGGGTTAATGAAGACCGTGGCTGCTGGTGGCTGCTCCCCACGGACCAGAGGCGTGGCATCCGCCTCCCGCTGCTCCCTCCCTCCTGCCACTCAGAGGTCCTGGCTGCTCTGAGGGCTCTGGGGAGCCGCTAAGCCCGGGGAATTGGAGGGGAGGCACCGCGGGCCCCGGGCCCGACACATGGAGGGCGGCGCCCCCCCACCCCCACATGCCACGCGGGCCTCATCTCCGGACCCGGAAAGCACTGTGCTCTGCGCCTTCGTGGGATGGGGCTGCTTTACCTCTGCTCCTCCGAGTGCTGCTCCAGGCTGGCGGGTGTGGCCGCTCCCTGCGCAGGATTCCAGAAACCCGCAGAAAGCAGCGCCGCGTAAGGGTTCCTGTTGAACACGGTCCGTTCCGTTCCCCACTTTGCCTGGACGCCTCACATGGAGGCGAGGGGAGGTCTGGGGGCCTCTTCCCGATGAACCTGCCCAGATGAGGCTCCCGGGCCCGGCTGTCTCACCTGCGCTCTGCCGGGTCCCCCCTGCCACCGTCCCTCACGGACCCAGCGCCAGGCTCGGGACGACAGCACAGAGGTCTGGGGAGGGTGAGAAATGAGGTCGGAGGCAGAGCTGCCCAGGGCGTGGGTGTTGGGATCTCCAGGACTTGGCTTTTGGCTTGTTCCACTCTGTGTGGCCTGATACAGTCTCCACGTCAGGGCTCAGCCGTGGGCTTGTGACAAGGCCACCTGGCCGAGGCTCCAGGCAGGCTCCGCGCGTCCCCCTCTCCACCAGGCGCCTGCCTGGTTGCCCCGTTCAGTTTCCCCAAAGAACCGAAGCCGGTTTAAGGACCCCTCCCCCTCGTCCCATCTGCTTGTGTTTCGCCCCCCCCTTCACAGCCAACCACGGGGGGGCTTTTAGTGGGAAGCGCTAACCTGCCCTGTACCCAGCTTCCTTTGTGGCTCCCCTCCCGGGGGACTCCCCCCCCCCCCCCCCCGACGTCTTGCCGTGTGGAGTCTCTCCCTATTGCAATTGCCTCAATAAAGTCCTCCTCGTCTT
>NW_005871783.1:261084-264137 GCF_000147115.1 Myotis lucifugus | reverse complement strand
CTGAAGCTGCCCCTCTGCCCGAGCACCCTTCTCAAGCTGCCCCTCTGCCCGGGCACCCTTCTCAAGTTGCAGTGTCCCCCAGCACGCCCCCCTCCCGCCGCCAACAGAGAAAAGAGCCTCTTGCCACCCAGGGCGTCTTTGCCAGTCTCAAAAGGGGCAAGAAGGGCCTGGACACAGGGCACAATAGGGAACTGACCACCCTCTGATCTGTCATAGTCTCATGGTACCAACCCACAAGCCAGGGTGGCACACACAAGGCCACCACGCCTCCCTGTGGGAAGGAAACGCAGACCCAGTGTTCCCTGAGCAGCTGCTCCGCCCAGCACCTCCCGTGGCCACGGTCACGCTTCCGGACTCGGAGCGGGAGCTTGTGGGTTAGGAGTTAGGAGCAGAACTGGAGCCACTGATCAGAGAGCCCTGCAGTGGGCCCGACCCCGCTGCTCCTCAGACACTGGTCGGAATCGCGTGTTTAATTAACCTCCACTGAGTGTGCTGGATAAGGGAGCAGAATGTTCTAGCAGCGGGGGACTCACACGTGTATTCAAGGCTCTTCTAGAACTCTCTGCCAGACCCGCCCCCAGTCCGGCCCCTATCTCCTCCCAAGGGGGCGTGGCCGGACTCACACGCAGCATTTATTTCCACCTTTCTCATGGTCATGGTAGGACTTCCTGCTTGTACACGGGTCTCGACTCACGGAAATGCCCCAGGACAGGGGCAGCCCTCCACGTGGGCCCCAGCGGCCGGCCGGCAGGGCGGCTGGTCTCCCTCAGTAACACCTGGCTCACCGCACTCGTGATGCTGCGCTGTGTTTGCCTGTGCCCGGGCCAGGGTCCCCTTCCCCTCGGGAGGCGGCCCGTGCACCCTGGACCAGAGTGGGGCCACGGGGTCCCAGCGAGCGTGGCCACAGAGCCACACGCGGCCATCACTTGCCCTCCGACGAGCTGGCCTTCAATCTCTCCACGCGGGAAGGCACACCTGGCTGCACCGCTCAGATGCCATGAAGATCAAGAAAAGTAAACGATTTTGTGCACCTGCCTTCCTCCAGCTAGAAAGAGATCTTGCTATTATCTCTGGGCTTTTTCTATCGAAATCCACCACTAAACATCAAAGGCCGCCAAGTTTCGCGGGGAAGGCAGATCTGCAGCTCCCTCTCTCCCACGCGCCTCCCGAAGTGAACCGTCACCGAGATAAAGCCACAAAAGCTCCTCTAAGAATGCAATTACTTCAAAAGCGAACAGAAGGCAATTATGACAAAACAGAAGCGCGTTTGGGTTCAGCGTCTGACAAATCAGCTCCGAGATGACAACACGGGCGTTCCCAGTGCCAGAGAGCCGTGCCGCGCCGCGCACCACGGTCGCCTTTAAAACACACATGTTTTTATTGATTTTAGAGAGAGAGAGGAAGGGGGAGGGAGAGAGAGAAACGTCAATGATGAGAATCATCGACCTGCTGCTCCTGCACGCCCCCTACTGGGGATCAAGCCCACAACCCGGGCCTGTGCCCTGACTGGAATGGAACAGTGATCGCCTGGTTCATGGGCCGATGTTCAACCACTGAACCACACTGGCCAGGCACCACGGTAGTCTTAATATAAAAGAGGATGTGCAGTAATTGGCTGGCTGACCCCAAGTCCACCAAGAAATAATGACGTCACAGCTCCGAAAGGTCCTGCGGAGCCCGTGCCCTCAGCTCGCGCTAAGAATGTGGGTCACAGAGGAGACTGAGTGGGTCTTTCGGGAAAGCAGCCTCCCTTCCTGGACTGTGCCGGGTCACAGCCCACCCGTGGACGGCACGGCCGGGACCCCCATCAGGTTAACCTCCAGTTGATCAAGATGACCTACAGCCCCGAGTCTTTATCATGTCTTCGAAGAGGTCACGTGTTCAAATTAATATTGTAAACGGTTTATTTCAGGTTGGGAACGGCAAGCACTGACTAGTCGGCAAGCGTACAGAGAAAATGACTGCGGGCTCTCAGCGGCGCGGCCACAGTGCAGTGATCACCTCAACACGCGATCACCAATCTCCTGAGTAAACAGTGGTATCTGATTGTTCACCTGCCACAGGCTGGGTTAGGAAGAGAAGGTTCAGGGACATTTCCATCAACAGCTCTGGATCCATCCTTCAATGTACAGCCTCACCTTCCGCCCCTCCCAGGAGCAGTAGCATTTGTTTGTTTGTTTTCTTGCTTCTCTAACCCTCCTCACCTCCCTGTGCGGTTGTCTTATTAGCTAACATCTGAGTTGGATCTTCAAGACGTAGGGCCACAGGCAGCACACCAGCCCCACAGAGGCTTCACTCAGACAGTGGCCCCTGGAGGCCTGTCCTCCGGCTGGTCTGACAGGGGCAGGGTGCGAGGGGCAGGTGCTGACATTGTAAAATCACGTCCTCTGGCATCTGCAGCTCCTCGCCTTCCGGGACTTCAGAACGGTTGCCAGAGACTGTTGCACACACATCCCCTGTGCTGGGCAGAAGCGAGGTCCAGGTGGGCGCTGCTCTCTCTCACCTGCATGCGTGCGTCCATTCGTCCCACCTGCAGTAGCAATACTGGCCAACGTTTGCTGAGCCTCACTAGGTCCCGAAAGTGCTCGGCGTGAGGTGCTCCACGTCACTCCCATGACGATGCTATGCGTACTCTCCAGCCTTCCTGTCTGCTGGACCTGACCTGCGGGAGCCCCCGGACACACTGTGTGGGAGCCCCAGTCTCCTGAGGTCTCTGGGAGCTGGAAGGCAGGTTCAGGTGTCAGGGTCACCTGTGCTCCCACGTTCCACAGGAGCACCCCTGTTCTGTGTTGCATCTTTCCAGATGTCAAGGCAAAACAAAAAACCAACCCGTTCTCAGAGCACTCAACTCAAGGCATGGGCAGAGAGGGACAACGGGAAGGTTTGCATGCACAACACACCTTAAACTGAACACGAGGCATCTCCAAGCTTCACCAGGTCCTTCTGCCAACACCACAGGACCTACCAGGAGCCCTTCTCCCTTTGCTGGTCTCCAGACAACCCCACATTACCCGACGCCTCTCCTAGCTCTCTCTGGACTATTCTTCCCATGT
>NW_005871783.1:251805-260874 GCF_000147115.1 Myotis lucifugus | reverse complement strand
GGTCTTCCGTCTTATGTTGGGCCTTTCCCTTCCACCCATCCATGCTGGATGCTGTTGTCTTTCCATACCATTGGCTGTTTGCTGTCTTCCCGCTGGCCTCAAGCCACTGGCCTCGCCATCTTACCTTTTTTCATCCATCCATCCCACATTCATCCTCCATCCATCCATCCATCCACACATCCACCTATCCACCCATCCATCCATCCTACATTCATCCTCCATCCACCCATCCATCCACCTATCCATACATCCATCCATCCCACATTCATCCTCCACCCATCCATCCATCTACCCATCCATCCATCCATCCATCCATCCGTCCATCCACCTATCCATCCATCCTCCATCCATCCATCTATCCATCCTTCCATCTACCCATCCATCCATCTTACATCCATTCATCCCACATCCATCCGCCCATCCATCTACCCATCCATCATCCATCTATCCATCCCACATCCATCCATTCATCCATCCATATATCCCCTATCCATCACCTGTTAATCATCTATCCATCCCTATCCATCCATGCATCCATCCATCCATTATCCATCCATCCATTATCCATCCATCCATCCCTATGTTCACTGTTTCTATCCAACTTCCATAGAAGGGTCTTCAAGGCCATCAATAACCGAGACACACACCACCTCCGACCTGTAACTCTCCCTCCTGAAAGGCCTGGCTTTGCTGAGCATACTCACTCACAGGCCCGTCTTGCCATCTGACTGCCAACCCGCTTTCCAAGCAGCCGGACACACCCCTCTCCTGGCGAGCAGCGAGTCCTCTTCGGGACGCCCCTCGCACCCTGCCCCTGTCAGACCAGCCGGAGGACAGGCCTCCAGGGGCCACTGTCTGAGTGAAGCCTCTGTGGGGCTGGTGTGCTGCCTGTGGCCCTACGTCTTGAAGATCCAACTCAGATGTTAGCTAATAAGACAACCGCACAGGGAGGTGAGGAGGGTTAGAGAAGCAAGAAAACAAACAAACAAATGCTACTGCTCCTGGGAGGGGCGGAAGGGGAGGCTGTACCTTGAAGGATGGATCCAGAGCTGTTGATGGAAATGTCCCTGAACCTTCTCTTCCTAACCCAGCCTGTGGCAGGTGAGCGATCAGATACCACTGTTTACTCAGGAGATTGGTGGCCGCGTGTCCACAGAGCCAGCCCAGTGTGTCCCACAGGCTCTCCTATCACCAGGCCAGCCGCGAGCCTGGGTGCCAGCCAGGAGCACGACCAGGTCTCCAGTGAGCGGAGGACACCGCGACAGAGTGGAGGCGGGTGTGGAGTGGAGGGCGGGGGCAGGGCTACCGTGACCCCACTGGCAGCGTGGCAGGCAACAGGTGGAAACATGACCGCTCTATGGGTCCCCTGACGTCTCCCATGCCCATGACACCGAGAACTTACAAAAGGGTAAATCAGAGGGTGAATCTCACCGAGCGTCATAACTGCACAGGCAGCTACATTCAGAGACACTTCACGGGTGAGCTTCCCACGGAGCCTTCACAGCACCAGTGAAGAGACCGGGCCACACCGGGAGGCCCCGAGCACAGGACAGGCTGTGTCACCGTCCGGGCTTTCAGTGAGACGGAGCTCAGGGGCCAGAAGGGGAGAGTTCCCACTAGCTGTAGGGAAACCGACTTTATGTAGAGAACATCCACCATTCAAACAGGGACAGGAAAACTCCCAAAGCCGGCACCTGCTGACTCAGCCTGAAGACGTTCTGTGTATCGTCCAGTGCGCCAGTGCAGGGTGACTCGGGAGGCAGCGAAGGAAGGCCCCGGACTCCGAGGACAGAGGAAGAAATGAGTGAGCCGTGCACGGGAGATGCCGGAGGCGCCCTGTCTGCAGGGCTGCACAATCCATAATTTGTAATCGATCGCTTCTCCAAAGCACATTCTATATCCCCTGGTAGGGCAACCTAGTTTTGCAACAATGCAAATGCGATCAACATGTGAGTTATTTTTATGTCACTCTTCTTATAATGTCACGGCTGCTTTATGCTTGAAGAGAACAAGGCTAATATTTCGTAAGGTTGAGATGCTTGTTAAGACATGACAGCAGAAGAAAGAAAAAGAAAAAGACAGAGAAAAGGAAGAAGGTGAAATGACCGGACACATCAGCCCAGGGCAGCGGGAGGGCCGGTCTCTCAGTTACTGCACGGATCCAGCTTCAAGGGACCTGCCTGCCAGGTCCCACCGCGAGGCCGGGTCTCAGGAGCAGAGCAGGGCGTGTGAGCGCGTGCGTGTGTGTGACAGAGCCTGGGAGAGAGGCAGACAGAGACACAGACAGAGAATGAAGCACCCAGCACACCCACCTGGCTGCAGAGCAGCGTGCCCTTCTCCCGGGGGCCCCTGTTCCCCGGCACCCCGGGGGCCTTCCTCAAATCTGAGTTCCTCAGTTGCCAGCGGACCCGCCTGCCTGTGCCCGGTGCGCAGGGCTCATTAGTTTCAATCACAGTAACGCAAGCCCATCACCTGACCGCAGCCGGCCTTGCGAGCTGATGTCATGGAGAAGTGAGAGCAGGTGTGCACTCCGCCCTCCACACGTCCACGCCGCCATTCCCAGCGCAGGATGCTCCGAACCCAACCAGCCTGAGCCCAGCTCCTTCCCAGATGGGGCCAGCGGCAGCAGGACCGGCCCTCTCTCCTGTCCATTCCCCAGATGATAGCGGGGTCCTTGCTGTCTCCACCCCGCCCCCCCCCCCGCCCCGTGACCCCTGGCAGCGCTCAGCAGGAGCTTCCTCATGAGGCCGTGGTTGCAGCGGCTGGAGGGAGGGGCAGCCTTGGCACAGGCCTTGTCCAACAGGGATCATAGCAAACCCACACGTGCTGGTGCTGGGGCGCACGGGCAGGTGTGCGCTCAGGTACAACCAGGGAGGGGGAGCGGCACGAAGAGCAAATGACAATGGCACAGACTCCTCCGGAGCCCCTGTCCCCACTCCTTCCACACACGGGGCGGGACCCCGGCGAGGCGGCCTGACTTCTCGTCGGTCGCTCCCCTCTGCCTGGGCACAGTCGGAGGGAGAGGCCACAGAGCATTTCTTCAGCTGCCACGTCTCTTCCCCTCGGGTCCTGCGCTCTTCCCGCGATGATCTAAGCTGCATCAGAGTGTCAATAACTCACACAGATCAGCTCAGCGTCCAGCAAGGCTCATGAGGGCACAAGGCAGGCCCCGCCGCGGCCACGGGCAGACCCCGTAATTAGGTGAGAACCTCACCCTCCGCGGCCTCTCCGCTGTGGAGAGGGATGGATGCCTCCTCCGGGCTTGAAGTAGATGGTCTTCTTGGCTTCAGACACCGGTGACTCGGAAGAAAGCAACGAGCGCCTTGGACTGGAGTTAATTCCTTATAAACAACCGTCTCATCCTGGTGAGGGCCGGGGTGGGGGACGGTGGTCATCGTTTCCAGGGGGGTTTAGAGGACAAGTCCCCACTATGCGTGTGCATGTGTGTGCATGTGTGTGCGTGTGCGTGCGTGCTTGCATGTGTGCACACATGTGTGTCGTGTCTATGTGTATTGTAGACTCGCACGTATATACTGGAGCTTATTATAAACCTAATGCCTTTCTCGAGGAATCCATTGCCTTATCAGACTCTAGGAGTCAAGCTCTGGTTTCCTGGGTCCTTGGAGCCCTCAGAGCTCTTGCCCCAGGGCCTTTGCACTGGCCCCTCCCCTGCCCGAAGCTCCTTTCCCAGCTGGGCCAGCCTCCTGCCTGCAGGACTCTCTGGTGGTTACCTAGCCAGCCCTCCTCAGGGCGTAAGGACCATTCCCTGCCGGCTCCCTGTCTCAGCTGTGGTTGAGACCGTGGTGGCCCTGACTACACTTCCTGCCTGTTGTCTATTGTGTTGGCTGACCTGCTCTCTATATGCCTCCCTGAAGTCTGGGAGTCCTGGGGCTGGAGACCTCGCCTTCCTATTTCACCCCGAATGCTCGTCACCTCGCAGGTCACCCAGGACGAAGAAGTTTTGGATTGTCCTTGCGTGCTCACCTCTCCGTACGTTACTGTTGGATCACGTGAGCTACAGGCCTATTAGAGTCCCCAACACAGTTCTTCCAGCAGAAGACAGCATCTGGTAGTTTATCCCAGATGAAGAGAATAAGCAAAGCCGGCTCAGGTAGCTCCCTCCACCGACCTGTAAAGCTCAGACGGAGAAGCAGTGGCTTCTGATGAGCTGGAATCTGCCTTGCACCGAAGGGGAGCCCTTCGCTGTTCCCGTCACTCAGCGCTTGGGCAGCAGGAAGACGAGTGTCTCCAGACAAACGCCGAGTCTTACTCACCCACTTCCACGTGCGCACAGGAAGCTCCAGGAAGCCTGTTCGCCAGAAGCTAATCAGAAATCGGAGATTAAGTTGTTCCTTTATGTGATGCCCACATTTAAAGTTATGAAGAAAAACTCAAAGCCCATAAATCATGTTCTACAAATTACTAATACTCGGGGGACAGATTAAGACCCGAAAGCAGTCGTGTGTGACTCGTGTCTAAGTGCGCACACGCCTCTGATCTATTGTCAAACGGCTTTAAATAAAACAGTTGGAGATGTTTGCTTGTATTTATTTTCTCGGGCTTTTGCGAGCGGATGCCGAGAGTGCTCGGAGCTGCACAGAAGATGAAACGGGCCGGCCGAGCCTCGGGCGTGCAATCAGAGCGAGACAGATGAAACAGTGCAGGCACGAGGTGCCAGGGCTCGTCGGCTGCTCTGGGGAAGGTAGGACGGGCAGGGGCCCAGTGACCGAAGGCGCCATGGATGCGTGAGTTTTCGGAGGGAAGCTGAACAAAAGAGCTGGAGGAAAGGGGGGGAGGGGTGTCCGCACGCGGGGTGGGGTGCGGGTGCAGAAAGCAGGGTCCCCAGGTACAAAAGCCAAAAGGCCACCTGAGCCTCAGGTCCGGATGGACGACTGTTCCCCCGGGGGACGTGCCATCACACAGGTTTATAAAACAGCCACGTGGGTCTGGAACCGGCCCCTCCACTTAGAATCCAGGGCCTCGCACTGAGCACCGGCTGGGCCTCCGTGGGAGGGGAGCAGCGCAGAGAAAGGATCGCCTTCTTCCCGCCCTCACCGCTCTCTGCCCAGACGCTGCCTCTGGAACCTGCCCCGCATTTCCGACGCTGGGACCCAAGACCAAGGCGGCTTTAGGAGTAAGTGACCCTCTCCCGGTTCAGGTACATGTTAGCTGGGATAAAAGCCACTTCAGAAACCAGCAGAGAAACCGGGAGTCTTCCCAGTTCACCAGTCCCAGTTCGGCCTCTTCCCAGTTTTGCCAAATTAATAAGAACGGGTCACACTTTCAGAATCGTGGCAAGGCCAGGCCCTGGCTGAGTGCTTCCCGGGCACCACAGCGGACGCTGCCTGACGCGCGGGCCCTCCTCGACGCTCCACACGGAAACAAGCCTGGCACTTTCACAGGGGCTTTACCTGCACAGGGAGGCCAGCACCAGGCTGGAGACTGGGCGGCTCCAGGGGAGAATCGATCGAATGGGCTGTTGTTGCTTGAACTGTACTCCCTGACTTCCAACAAAAGTGGGAAATCACTCAGGTGTTACTTGCGCAAATAAAATGAATTTAAAACAATGATTGTCAATGAAAGTGCTGCTTTCTGCTGTTTAATTTTCCTTCAGAAAAGGCGCCAGGAAGTGGGTGGGCTCTGCTGGTGATGGGGTTGGTGGGGGAAGGGAAAAGGGCACAGGACAGTCGCCTCGCCGCCGGCCCTCGGCCCTCGCTCGCTGCCCAGAACTCTTCTGACTAGACGAGCTGAAACCAAGACCTCGATAGGAAGACACAAGTCCAGGTCTCAGAGTCAATGTTACCTTGGTTAAATCGAGTTGGAAATCAGTATAAAAGCCCAGCAGGGAAGTTGCTGTGGCCCCCACCCCCTCTGCTCAGTGGGGCGGCGGCCCAGGGTCTCTGTGGAGGAAGAGGTGAGCAGAAACAAAGGGGCAGAGCTGGAGGAGGAAAACGCCTCCCCACAGAGGTGTTCATCTGCTCAGGCACCCAGTGGCTCCCACCTTGAGCCACCAGGCCCTCCCACCTTCCTCAGGGATTTCTCAGCCGGCCTACCAGGAGCCCAGCCGCCAGATCTCCACAGGGCGCCTCCCCGCCTGGCCCTCCCTTTGTCCTCTCCATTCTCAGTCTTTCTTTAGTAACCACTGGAGACCCCTGATGCCAAGAAGCCCTGCCCACCTTTCCCAGATCCTGCAGCTGTCGCCCACCACACCTCCTTCCTCAGTTGTGGGTCACCTGGGACCTGGGAGGGCAGCTTCTCCCTCCTGCATGATGGTAGTGATGGTGATGATGATGACGATGGTGGTGATGGTGATGGTGATGGTGGTGATGGTGATGATGGTGGTGATGGTGATGATGGTGGTGATGGTGATGATGGTAATGGTGGTGATGATGATGATGATGGTGGTGATGGTGGTGTTGGTGATGATGGTGATGATGGTGATGGTGGTGATGGTGGTGATGATGGTGGTGATGGTGATGGTGGTGGTGATGGTGGTGATGGTGGTGGTGATGGTGATGGTGGTGATGTTAATGATGATGGTGGTGATGGTGATGGTGATTGTGATGATGGTAGTGATGGTGATGATGGTGATGGTGGTGATGATGACGGTGATGGTGGTGATGATGATGGTGATGGTAAAGACTGAATCTTATATTCTTCAGCACTGATGGATTACTTGGTACAGTTCTAAGCTCTTCACACATATTAAATCATGTGATGTTCACACAGACGGGCAACCTCAGGCATAGGAAGCTGAAGTGATTTTTCCTGCATTGCTCAGCCGATGAGTGGTAGAGCTGAAATCTGCACCTAGGCCGCCTGTATCATAGATCATGTTCTCAAACCTCCATCCCACCTGCCTTCTTGGAGAACTTACCGAGTTATGGGAGACGACACACACACACACACACACACACACACACAGTAATGAGACAATCGTCCTGAAATAAGCAGCATGGCTCATCAAGCATTCCCAGAACAGAGCTGGGGGTGGGAGGGCCCAGCACTTCCTATGCACCATTAGATGCCACCCACTGCGATGCCTGCTCTCCTTTCCCAGGTGGTGGGCTGAAAACCGACACCTTCTGCAATAAGGCCCCTCAGCTGCAGCCAATGGCAGCAACAGGGACTCACTTCCCCTGCAGAGTGTCAAGCTCGAAACCAACGGCTTGTCCTCTGCGCACAAGCTCAAACAGCCCCAGCACTTCTCATTAAGCCTCGAGGGGTCTGCTGCACATGCAACCCCACACCGATGACGTGGTAATAAAAGCGCACACACATTTAAAAAAACAGAGTTTGTCTTGACTTTATACAGATCCCCCTTTGCACCAACATGAGAGTCTGTAAGTCGAGGCCTTGACCTGGGTTGCATAGGAACGGAAAGGGGATGCTGCAGCAGATGAGCTGATTTCTGGCTGAGAGAGATGCAACATTCGGAAGGTGCTGGACGAACCTCAAGTGCACAGATGTTTGTTTTACAGTCTCCTTTTTATTCAGAAAGTGTATGCAATTTAATTAGCCATTTTATTTTACAGAAAAGGGTGCTACTTGGCTCCAAGAGCTTCTGCATAGCTCTGGTCTAGAGGGACATCTGTATTCGCAACCAGCCGCCCAGCCTCATGCAGCAATTGGACGGAAGCTTTGACGTGAAGGCAAATGCCATCGGCTCTGCATGGAGGTTGGCAGTGATTTAACTCCAGTTACATCTGCTGCCCAGTCTGTGCTCTGCCCCAGGCGTGGTGGAGGAGGACATGGGCGAGAAGCCAACATGGGCTCTGAGTTCATGGACCCCAACCTGGGGCCTGGCACCTTTGGAAGGTGGACATTGTGACCTCCATGGGGGAGAGTTGGAGAGAATTCCCAGCTCACCTGGTAGGCGTGGTCCTCCCAGTTGCTTAGGGACAGGGATGGGTCACCTGGGTAGGCGTGGTCCTCCCAGTTGCTTAGGGACAGGGATGGGTCACCTGGGTAGCGTGGTCCTCCTATTTGCTTAGTGGACAGGGATGGGTCCCCTGGGTAGCGTGGTCCTTCTATTTGCTTAGTGGACAGGGATGGGTCCCCTGGGTAGCATGGTCCTCCTATTTGCTTAGTGGACAGGGGATGGGTCCCCTGGGTAGGCATGGTCCTCCTATTTGCTTAGTGGGCAGGGATGGGTCTCCTGGGTAGGCGTGGTCCTCCCAGTTGCTTAGGGACAGGGGATGGGTCCCCTGGGTCGGTGTGGACAGGGGATGGTTCCACTAAGTTCCTGTAGATGTGTGTGTGAGGGTCCTGGAAGGAATGAGTGTGGTGCATATTTGATAATTGGGACTTTGTATCTCCCTTGGGAAGCCCTCACCCCTGTTCTCAGGTGTTGGGTTTGAGTGGACGGACCCGTACCCCCTGCCAGTCCTTGAAGGGGCCCCAAAGGGCTAACCAGCATTTCCTGTCCCTCAGCCAGAGTGGTTCAGGGATGGAACTCAACCCTGGCCAGGGGATTCGGGGAAGATGAGTACCCTCCCTTTCTACAGACCCATGGGGCACTACCTTCTCCTGCCCTGGGTGGGCACGTGACAGGAGAACCTGGACCTAAAACGAAGGACAAAAACCGCTGTAAGTGACATCAGCCATTTTCAGATTGAATTTGAGTTTGGTTTTGTGTCTCTCACAACCTAGGCTTTCAACAGAACAGCAAGTAGGGGGTCAACATGTGATGAGAAGAAGGTGGCCTGACTGTGGCCTGAACTGTTTGAGCAGCTGCACGAACACTGTCTCGTGAGGTTGAGGGGTCTGTGTGGAAAATGCTGGGGTACATGTGGGAAGTGCTGGGGTACATGTGAGAAGGGCTGGGGTACACGTGGGAAGTGCTGGGGTACATGTGGGAAGTGCTGGGGTACATGTGAGAAGGGCTGGGGTACATGTGGGAAGTGCTGGGGGTACACGTGGGAAGTGCTGGGGTACACCGTGAGAAGTGCTGGGGTACACATGGGAAGTGCTGGGGTACACGTGAGAAGTGCTGGGGTACACGTGGGAAAGTGCTTGGGTACACGTGGGAGTGCTGGGTTCACGTGGGAAGTGGCTGGGGGACACGAG
>NW_005871783.1:226068-251705 GCF_000147115.1 Myotis lucifugus | reverse complement strand
CCTGGGTGCCAGTGAGGCCTCCAAGGGAGCCCCAACCTCGCCCTGCCTGGTGCCAGGGGGCCTTCAGCAGAGCCGGTTCTGTCGCCTGCGGGCGGGAGGGACTTCTCTCCTCTCCAGGGGTCCCCCTGCGAGGAACTCAGCAGTCTCTTCCTGGGTGATGGCCAGCAGAGGGGCTTGGGAGGTGCTGCTTGATGTGAACAGAGCGGGGATGCAGAGAGACGATGGCCCCTGGCGGAGGCAGTCCGCCCGGGAGTCTTGCTGTCACGGGGACGGGGAGGGGGCGGGGAGCTGTTGAGCAGGAGCTGGGAGGAGGGAAGCTTGAAGGAAGGAGAGGAAATTAAGAGGGGTGACGGGAGAGAGGAAGACAGCCTTGCCCATTCCACAGCTTTGCCTCAGGCTAGTTTGCTTCTGAGACGGTACAGGGGAGGGAAGACAGCGATGAGAAATGTTAATTATGTGAAGACACACGCATCGTCCTAAGCATCCCGTCCTCCTGGGGCTGCCCAGGGCCACCAACAGGAAGGTTTCATCAACCGAGGCACCTCCTCCCACTGTTGGCCTCCAGAACACAGAACAATGGGCACCCCAAACAGCTCATCCACCAGTTCCATCTGTGCCCAGGACCCCGATTCCAGGCCCACAGCTGTGTCCCAGATGAGACATTCAGCTCAGCTCCCGGGACCACGGTAGTCTCTCCCCTGCAGACACCCCGACACAGGAGAATCTGTGTGGCTGACACAGGTGGACGTTCCACACGCCTCTTGCAGCCGTCAGCTGAATTTTCTATGCCGCTGCTTAATTTCCTTCTGCACTTATGGCTGTTGCAGTGACATTCTTGTCTGGCATTAAAAATAAATAAATCTCCCAAGACCTAGAGTCCCAAGGCTTAATGGGCTAATTGTGGGTCTGCATTTCAATCTTCCAAATGCACTGCTTAGGGGTGCGCTCACTGCCAGGAGAAAGGCATGCACTGCAGGCTGCCCTCTTACTGTCATCTGCCCAATGTTTCCAAACACCCAGGGCGAGGTGGCAAACGGGGTTCCTGCTGGGTGACGGCAGTGGCTGCTGGGTTAAGTGATTTCGGGAGGCTGCATTCAGCCACCGGGATTGGTTAGTGATGTCTGCCTTGGAGGATGCAAGGGCAGATGATGCACAGCGCCAGGAGCTGTCCAGTGCTGATGAGACAGCAAACCACCTAGCAAGCCAAACAAACAGGAGCCAGTGAATTCAAGAAGGGGGTGGGGGTGGGGTGGGGTGGGGGCGTGGGCTGATGCTTAGTCAGCACCAAGGACCCCGTACTCTCCTGACCCAGACCTGCCAGCTCCACACACCCCTGGCCAGAAGGGCTGGGCTGAGGGCTAATGGCAGCACCAGCACCCGGCCCGTGGGGATGGATCCAGGCTTTATGTTCACACGCTTACACAAAAACCAGAGGCAAAATAAAACCGGCTCGAGGCGCCATGCCCCCAGGAGCAGTGTTCATTCTTTGTGCAGCTCTGAGTCCGAGCCCACACCACCCGCTTCGGACGGGAAACAAGCCCTCTGGAGCCCGCCGCTCACCTGTCCTCCCCTCCCCTCCCCTCCCCTCCCCCCATAAAACGTCGATCCTAAGAGTAGCACCCTGTCTTACAGCCAAAACCCCTGACCAAGAAGGGTGAGTCCCCGAGGGCGGTGGCCCTGCCCATCTTCCCAGCCCCACCTATGACATCACCCCCACCCCGGCCACCTCTGGACCGGTTACTCCTCCTGATTCCCATCGGGGTCAGCTCCCTCATCACATGCTCTGCAGGAGGCAGCAACCCTTTCCCGTGAAGGGCACGTAGCCCCGTGACAAACGGCCGCGGCGTTGGGCCGCTCTCCGACGGCACTCAGGCCTCTCTTATTGGGTCATTTGCTGGAGCTCTGAAATATTCTTTTACTTAAACTGAAAATTATTTTTACTCTGCGATTCACTGAGACCCACAGTATTTGTGTGGCATCCACCACTGGGAAGGAAGGCGGGGAGGAAGGAAGGGCCGGCGTGGACCTGAGCACGTGATAGAAAGGCTGTGGCCGCCATTCCTGCTGCCACGGTCCCCCTACATGAAAACACCTGCACCCACTTCCACTGTTTTGGCTCCCTGGGCTCAGTGCCGTGTCCCCCGCACCCCACCCCCGGGGGGAGCTCACACACTTTGTCGGCTCAATTGGTAAAGGCACAAGATTCCCAATGAAAATACCCACCTTGGCTGGTGACAGTGAGGAGCAGTGACTCTCACATATGGCTGGGCCCAGCGAAGAGGCCGGGAAGCACCTTCGTGGCTACGGCCAGGGGAGCTGGAGCCTGCGAGTGGCTGGGAGGCACAGGCCGCCGGGCCAGCTGGTGACATGGGTTCTTGGGGCTGTGCCTGCGGTGCTGGGACTAAGTGGCTGGAATGTCCACCCACAGACGCTGGCCTCACGGGCCACGCGTGACCTGATCGATACCCCGGGAGGCCGAAGTGGACGCAGGAGCTGCAGAAATTAGCTGCCCTGCTTCCCGGGGGGAGGGGAGAGGGGCCGGGGCGTTCCTGGCAGTGCTTACCACGTTATCCGCACGCAGCTTCCCTCCCATCTGTCCCGAGGTTGAGTTTATCAAAACTGTTTGTGCAGTTTCCATACACGACGGAGTGCGCTGTGAGGGACGCCTGCCCTACGAGGCCCCCAGGCACACAGGCTGCCGCCGCTTCCTCTTCGGCTGTTTTGGCTGCTGGACCTTGGAGAAATGGCCGCAGCCTGTGCCTCAGTTTCCTCCCCTACAATATGGAGTGAAAAACTGACATCCTTCCCAGAGCTGTGGTGATGAGTAAGTGCAGGTGATAGGGGACAGGCCTCCTGTGATTCTGGAAGGTTCTTGGAGAGGAAGGGGCTGAGGGACGGGGGTGGGGGGGACGGGTATGGGGGAGGAGAGGAAGGCCATGCCTCTGTTCCCTGCAGCATTGCAATTGGGTCTTATTTTCTGCTCCTAAAGCACATTTCTCAGCTGCGCCTGGGCCCCGGGCTTCCATAAAGGAGCCCAGATCCCGTATCAGCTAAGTCCCCATCCCCGCAGGAGACCTGTGTGCAGCCCCTCCAGCCCCCTCCCCATGGGTTTGGAGGGGGCAGCCTGCCAGGTGGGGATACCTGTCCTGCAGGTCTGGCTCCTGCAGGAACCTGAGTTCACTGCCTGGTTATGGGGCCCCTGGGAAGGAGGGCCCAGCTCCACCTGGTCCTGACCCCGCCCCAGGGCCCCTGGAAGCCCTGGATGAGTCTGGTGTGCTTCTCTGGGCATCATGGAGATGGTCACAAAAGGCGGGAGATGCCAGCACCATCCGTCCTCCAGAGCCTCATGAGTATTTCTGGGCTGACAGGCCACACGCCTGTGTGCCCAGGAATGTCACAGCCCTGTGTCTGCGTCCTGCAGAAAGGCTGGGTCCACATTCCTGTCCAGACCAGTGCAAGACTAATGCAGCGCAACCAGGCCCCACGCCTTCAGGCCTTGGACCCCAGGGGAGAGGCACACGGGGAGAGCACGCCCTGCCGGGCGGTGGTTCATGCAGCATGACGCAGGGCATCCACAAGCCGTCCGAGTAGAACCCACACCCTGCACACCCAGCTCAGGGCAGAGAGGCACCTGGTGGGCCCCCCCAACTCTGCACCCTCGCGAGCAAGCACGGTACATTATCAGCCCTAAAATGCACCCTCTCCCGGGGCCCCGCACCGACACACAGACCCACGGAAGCTCCGACAGTGGATGTCTTACTGGAGAAGCTGCCTTCGCTCACCGCACCCCGAACAGCACACAGCGGAGGCAGCAGACATGGAGGCTGTGGCGGGTGCAGAGGCATCGCATTTATTCTAGAGCTTCCTGCAAACCGCCCTCAGAAAAGCCCCCCCCGCCAATGCTGCCCACCTGTCTCGCACTCCTGCGTCATGGGAGCCTTGTTTTCCGAGTCCCGGCTGAACAGCCCAATGTCCTTATTACAAAGGAAATGGTCCTCGCCTCGCACGCCCACCACCGCCCTTCATGGCCAGGGCTCCAGGGCTCAGCGAGCACAGAACTCAATGGGACCCCAAACAGAGGCCCTGTCATCTGCATTCACAGCCCCATCCTTAAGCTTGTCCCCAAACACCCTGCCTCTGGAAACAGCACAGACCAAGCCTGCCGGAGCCATGGGCTGCCAGGACCCTCAGGCCCACGCCGCAGCCCCGCCCGGGTGCGTGTCCTTGAAGCAATGTTTCCTGCGAGGCCGGGGACGCGGCTGTGCTGGGCACCACGCACCTGCCTCCCCCCGTTCTGGCACCTGCAGATCCTCTTCCGGAATTTTAACTAAGACACCTACACACATGTATGTATGAGCGTCCTCTCGCCTCCCCCGTGATCCCAGGGAGCCCAGCTCATTGAGGTGGAGCTATGACGCCTCGTCCAGAGCCTCCCACCTGCTGCCCGAGGAGCAGGCCTAGATATTGCTCCGTGTGTTGCTGCACGGGGTTGAGCCCAGCAGCCTCTTTTTCCAGTAACTCCTGCATGTCAGCACCACAGTCACTACTTCCCTACTCAAGTGAGCACGGGATGCAGGCATGCTCAGTGCCAACTGGGGACAGGCCGGCTCAGCGTGCTCCCATTTTACCCGCACGGCTGGCCTTGGCCTTCTGTGAGGAGACCTCGCGTCTGCGATGCTGCTGGTGAAAGCGAGAGCAGCTTCATCAGGCCACGGCACACAGACCCACCTGAGGCACCGCGCAGCGCGGAGTGCCCGCCGAGGCTAGAGGGCGCGAAGAGCCTTGTGGGACAGATGGCAACACTGGAGCTTGGGCTGTGGGGCAGGGTTAGGGCTGTTGGTAAGTCCCTGAACCCACTTCACCGTCATGACCTTTGTCTGAGCACTTGCTGTGTGCTCGTGTCTCTTATTTTATGTAACTTCCACGGCCACTCGGCAGGTCACAGACCAGAAGACCCATCTTGCAGATGTGAACACCAAGGTGCAAGAAGTTCGGAGGCTCAGCACAGCAGACAGGTGGTGCTCCGGAGCTCATGCCCCCTGCTGCCCATGACCCAGTGGACCCTCAGCTGGCTCATCGGTTTTAGGGTTGCCCTTTCATCTGTTGAGCCTTCAGGAAGGGCCTACTACGTGCCAGGCCTGTGCTGGGCGTGGGAGATGCATGCTGACCATGCACAGACGCCGCTGCCTCTTAAGGGGGCAGAATGAACAACGCAGAGTGGGTGCTGCCTCGGCACCAGAGGGAGAGGTAGACAGAGAGGCCGGAGCCCTGCGGTCAGGGCCCAGGTGTGGGATGGGATGGTCAGGCGGGGGTGGCCACAGGACACACCAGCTCCCAGCAGAGCAGAGAGGGGCTGAGCTCCCCCTCACAACCTCCCTGAGGCCGTGCTGCCTGGGCAAGTTCTGAGGAGGTGGAGCAGGTCCCGCTGCTGGCCCAGTGCCGCCCTCAGGTGCCGGCTCTCAGGTGCCCACCGCGAGCCAGGTGCCCTCTCTCAGCTGCAGACTTGCCCAGCTTTGGAATTCTGTATTCAAAGGGACCTCGTTCCCAGGTCACATCAGAAAGCAGAACAAGAAACTAATCTGTAACACGTGAGCGTCTGTCTTTGAGATGCTGTCCCTACGTCACTTCCCTGGTGCCAGCAAGAGGGGGGTGGGAACAAAGCTGGCAGGTGCAAAGGCAGCTCAGTTCCCGTGAGTTCACGCCCAGATTTTGCAGGTAACAGAGGCTGTGCCCGGGGTCAGGCGGAAACAGCTCTGATCAAGCCAGACTGGCCTGGCCTCCTGGGAAGGACGCCCCACCCGGGAGCCAGGCCCCCTCGGGTGGAGTTACAGCATCGGGCAGGTCGAGTTTAGTGACTGGGGACCTGTCAGGATTATGCGTTCATGGCTGACAAGAGCCTGCATCTGTTACCTGTGATAATTCCCTCAGCCACAATTTACATAGAGAGACAGCATATTTAACTTTTTAAATTAAAGATGAAAAGCTCTTCATTAAAGTAGTAAGTCAGGGAGCCATGCCTTTGTCTGGCGGGAGTAGCTGATGGAGCCCCTCCTCCGCGCATCCGCAGCAGGTCTGAGGGGTGGGGCACCCCCCAGCCGCCCCCACAGGATTGTCTTTCGACCCTGAAACCTAAGTGCGTTCTTCTGCTCTGGGAGCGGAGTGTGTCCAGGTCTCAGGGAGCGGTGTTGCCACCATCTGGTCCCAGACGTTGCCCGGAAAGAGGGAGGTTCAGGGTCTGGAAGTGGGGTGAGCCAGCCGTTAGCGGGAAGAGGTGTGAGTGGATTTCCTCTCTCTTTGTTAATCCTCAACTGAGGGTATTTTTTCCATTGATTTTTTTTCTTTTTTAGAGAGAGAGTGGAAGGGAAGGGAGGGAGGAGGGGAGATGGAAGGAGAGGAAGAGAGGAAATTAAATCTGTGACCTAGCCAGTATGGCTCAGTGGACAGAGCATCGGCCTGTGGACTGAAGGGTCCTGGGTTTGATTCTGGTCAGGGGCACGTACCTCGGTTGCAAGCTCAATCCCTGGCCCTGGTCGGGTTGCATGTGGGAGGCAACCAATCGATGTGTCTTTCTCACATTGATGTTTCTCTGTCTCTCCCTCTCCCTTCTACTATCTCTAAAGTATCAATGGGAAAATATCCTCTGGTGAGGATTAACAAAAAGAAACCAAAACAAACAAACAAACAAACAAATCCAAGACCTTTTGGTGCACGGGCCGATTCTCTAACCACTGAACTCACCTGCCAGGACTTGTTTTCTCTTCCCACCCCCGGTACTGGTATAAACTTCAAAAGATGCCTGGATTGAGTTAGAGTTGCTCCCAAAACATTGTGTTTTTATAAAGGACACAGGCCCTTTAAATCTGTTCTCCTGGACTTAATTAAGGAGCCAGTCTGTGGTGCTGGTGCGGTGCCTGCACCCGAGGGCGCCAGCCTCCAGCCTCGCGAGGATTCCCTTGTCTGGGTGACCGGATCGCGGGAGCAGTGTCGGCGTGTTGCACGGCTCATCCACTCTCCGGGAACTCTGCCCGGGACTCCACTACCTCCCCTTCGATGGCAGCCTGAGTTATGAGTTAGTTCAGGGGTGGGGAACGTCCAGTCCTCGGGCCATATCAGGCCCGTGAAAGCATTTGGTCTGGCCCTGCCATGGCATTTAGGGTGAGTTAATTGAATGTTTGACCAAATATAGCAGACTAATTTTTTAAAAAAATATGTCTTTTGCCGGAGACCAATTCCAGCATGACAGCAGGGCCGAATCTGGGGATGGCTAAAGGATTTCCCCAAACCTGAATAGGATACATTAAATTGATTTCTTGGCTGCCAGACAGCTAATGGGCATCTTAATCTACATGTTATTGCCTCCTACTGGCCAAACACCTGAACAGCCGTAGGCTAATTCCCCCATTCTGACAATGGACTCTACGAAACCTGACCCTTTGAAGTGTATATCTCTGCCTCGCCTCAGGACAAACTGTGTTAATAAAAAGCATGGGTCCTGGGACGAGGAGACCTAAGACCTTAGATCCTAGATCCTAGTTTCCTTTAAACTAGGCTCCTCTGACCCCCAAATGCCTTTCAAAATTATGCTTCGTCTCCGGACTCTTTATTAATCTACGCACAGCCTTCTCCAGATTCCTGAACCCTTCTAGATGCTGGGACAAGAACCCCGGCAGTCTTTATTGATCTTTTTAGAAAGAGGGGAAGGGAGAAGGATAGAGAGATAGAAACTCGATGAGAGAAACATCACTGATTGGCTGCCTCCTGCACACCCTTTACTGGGGATCAAGCCCACAACCCGGGTATGTGCTCTGACCGGGAATCGAACCATGACCTCCTGGTTCATAGGTCGACACTCAGCCACTGGGCCACGCTGGCTGGGCTAGCAGGCTAATTTTTAAGCTGCTGATTTTGTATGGCCCGTAAATGATGTTATAAATCCCAAATGGCCTTGGCAGAACCAAGGTTCCACCCTGAATTAGTTGGTATCAGCGGACAAGAGGTGCCATGGTGTGCGCAGCTGAGGCCTCAGGTCTCCCAGGGAGGACGGCGTTGCCCGGGAGCAGCACCTCACCAGCGAGAGGACCAGGGGAGGAGGAGAAACCCACCGGAGAACGGGGTCAGAGGGACGGCTCGCCTCGCCTCCCCGCCTGCACGCCGCCTCTAGCTGGCCACACCCAAAGGCCCCTTCTCCCAGGGCAGACCCTCAGACTGCAGGGAGCAGGGCGTCTGTTTTCCGGTCGAGCTTCTCCCAGGTCTGCCCAACAGGAAGGGAAGGATTTCGTATTTACAGCCACTTAGTGCAGCTGGGGGCTCATCAGTGACATGAACGTGAGACCAGGGCCAGCAGGCAGCCA
Organism: Myotis lucifugus; assembly: GCF_000147115.1. NCBI lineage: Eukaryota > Metazoa > Chordata > Mammalia > Chiroptera > Vespertilionidae > Myotis > Myotis lucifugus. The sequence continues at coordinate 243,354 of NW_005871783.1, read as the reverse complement.
ACAGACTCATCAGAGGCCCAGCAGCCCTCGCCACGGGGATGCCCCTCGCCGTGGGGACGACCCTTGCCACGAGGATGCCCCTAACCATGGGGACACCCCCTCACCACGGGGATGCCCCTCACCACAGGGATGCCCCTCACCGTGGGGGACGCCCCCTCACCACGGGGACGCCCCTCACCACGGGGACGCCCCTCACCACGGGGATGCCCCTAACCATGGGGACACCCCCTCACCACGGGGACAGCCCTCGCCACGGGGACACCGCTCTCTGGCGTCTCTGGAGGTGAGACCTCTACAGAGGCTTCTGTGTGTTTGTTCTCTGGGCAGGAGCTCAGTATGAATTTCTCTGACCACCTTGACATAGGCAACCAACCCTGACTCCACTTCCTTCCTATAGGTTTACCCTCCCCGTGCCTCAGTTTCCCATTTGTGCCATGGGAATAATACTTGCCTCTGCCCCTCAGGGCTAGGGTGACTATCTGATGTGACAGGTAGGGCTGAGTGCAGACGACGACTTACCACCGCAGCAGTGGTGAGTGCGGGCACTTGGGGAGGAGGCGATGGTGGGGGCGGGGGTGCGGTACACCACGCGGGACTCTCCGGGGCCGGGCTCAGTGCTGTCATCACTGCACCCTCGGGGATCCCGGGCGTGGCCACTGCAGAGACCTCCCTCATGGAACACCCGTTCATCCTCGCCTGCTACACCTGCAGGGCCCTGTGGGGGTGGGAGGCCCGCACAGAGGTCACAGTCCAGAGTGGGAGCAGGGACACCTAAGACCACAGACGGGTAAATGCCCCCCTCCGGCCCTTGGCACTAGGAGGCGAAGACTTGGAGAGGAAATCTAAGACCTACAATCCGGTCCCTGAAAGAGCTCCTCCGGGCACTGTTTGCACTGAACACAGAACAGAAATGGCCTTCAGGGCCAGGGCGCATACAGCACTCGGCCTCAGAGGCTGGCTGTCACGAGCCCTCCCCGGGGACAGGCCCTGTGTGGCTTCCTGAGCATTCCTCATTGTCCCGGACACAGAGGGGACAGCGTGCTCTGAGGCCCACCCACCACTAGCTGGATGAGCTGAAAAGACCCATTTAACGATTAGCCGGGTGTGCTGTGATCACATCGGTAAGAAACCTGTTCAGAATTTAAAGAAAGGGAGCAAGTGAAACGAGCTCACCGAATTCCCGCCTGGAACATGGCTGTGCTCATCAGAATCGGCAATTTCTGAACAAACCCCAACCTGCTACGGAACCGGTCATCCTCTCAGCTTGAAGTTTGGTTTGAATCACCTGTATAATACGCATCCATTCAGCACCGGTGCTGCCTGCCGCTGGCTCTGGGAGGCCTGTTTCTAGAAGCCGGCTCAGTTAGGGTGTAAGTGGCATCAGGGACACCCGCCAGGCAGAATGGCCGGGTGTGTCTTCCTGGGATTCGAACAAAGGTAGCTGCACATTAATGTTGCTCACAAGACGTCTCGGGTTCCACGGCACCACCCGGCCAGGAAGCACACAGGCCATCCCTCGGGTTCCCTCCGCCCTGCAAATCCAAGTGCGTCCACAGGGGTGGCGATTCCATCCAAACAAAGACTCGGTGGGAGGCAGATGGGGTCTCTGCCCCGAGTTTATCTCTTCTCCTTCCTCGAAGCGATCAGAGCACGGGTGTCGCACGGAGGAACTCAGTTAGTAGACAAGCCTGTGGCAGAGCGCATAGAATTCACTTCCGCTCCAAGCAACCCAGGAACCCAGTTCGCTTCTCATGACCTTCTGCGTCCCAGGCACGTCACACAGCACCGAGGGCGTCTTCGACCGAGGTGGGCGGGCTGTGGCCTGTGGGCGGGCTGGTGTAGGAAGGAGGCTACGCCTGTTGCTCGCCGATGGTCCACGGCTGCTTCTGTGACACTGTGGCACAGCTCTACGGTGACGACACCGACAGTGTTCACTGCCCCTTTACAGAGAACGGTTCCCGACCCTCTCATCCACAGAGCCCTCTATGCCAGGCTGAGCTGCCTGGTGCCCGGGGAGCTGGGAAGTGTCGGGGCACCTTGGCCGCCCAGGCCTCTAGCCCTCTGACCTCACAGGGCCAGTGGCCTGGAGAACGATTAGCTTGTGGCTTGGAGGGTGACACCAGAAACAGCCATGGGAAGGCCCAAGATAAAAGTCTCGCTAACTCATCAAGGGACGGCCTTCCATTTGGAAAGAACCAGAAATAAATTTCCTTTCCAATTAAATGGGAAATCAATTTCCAGCGACATTTCTATGGATCAGGTCCCAAACAGGGGCAGAGCCAGAGCTGTGAGGACTGCAGGGCCGGTTTCCCTCCCGCCTGTCTCAGGGGCCGACACCAAGGGATGTGCGACTGTGAAGACTGGCCTCAGCGGAGGGAGCAGGTGCGCTCCCGGGCGTGGCCCAGGTGAATGCGGTGCCTCCCTGGGAGGGGATGCTGCCAAGCGTGAGTGCAGACCCCAGCACTGCCGCGTGATGGGTAGAGGCCCCTGGGGTCCATTGGTCCTCAGCCTGGCTCTGTGGAAGGGAACATTCCAGTTTATGCTTCGACTGGGGCATGTCACTTTAAGGACCCTTCTTGCATTTAATAAAAGTGTGTGACGAACACCCAGGTGCCCTGTGGCTGAGAACCCAGGCTCTCACACGAGGACCGGATAACCTCCCAGACTCTCTCTTCTCAGTCACATAAAGGTTGCGGGGCTCTCCCCGTTCTGGGCCCCGGGGGCTCATACGTTGGGAACCTACGAAGGAGTGAGACCTGCATCTGCCCAGCTCAGCCGGGTGTGTTTTCTGGAAGAGGCCAAGCTGTGCAGGCTCAGTGCTGCCCAAAGCGAGAGCGGCTGTGGTCACGAGGAGTCTTGCACAGAGAGGGGAGGAGGTGTGCGCCCTCGGGTGTCGGGGACCAGCCTCCTGCGGGTGGGGGGGTGCGCTCCGGCCACAGGCAGCCTCCCAGGGCTGTGTGTTTCTCGAACACCGTCTTAACGTACAGCCAACCTCTAGGGCCACAGGGACCAATGGGATGAAGTCACTGCCCCACTGCAAACCCTGTGCACCCTGTTAAAGCCGGGATTGTACCCCATTTCCCGAGCAGCACCAACGGTTCCTTGGGGTGGATGTGACTTGTTTCTAAAAACGAACATTCCTCGTGATTTAAACAAACCTAAGATGATGAAAGCATGGGCCCTGGGCTCTGAGGAGCCTGCAGCGCATGTGTGGGTCCAGTTCATCCTGAGCTGGGCTGCCTTTGTGGGGGGTTTTCCAGTAAAGGGGTGACTCTGTGATTCATCACACCAAGTCCTTTCAGTCCCTGCCAAGTGGCTCCAGAGGTGAATCTAATAAAAAAGACGAGAGCAGCGCCCCCCTCCCCCACCGGTAATGACACGCAGCGCCCACCGATTATGGTAACTTCCAGTCCCTTCTCCATTTCCTAACCTGTGACGTTTCTTTTGGTGAGAACACTGTGACGTTTCTTTTGGTGAGAACAGTGTCGTGTTGTACCCAGTCACCGTCTTTTAAAATCTCCCAGGGCCCGGCAGGTGTAGCTCAGCGGTTGAACTTCAACCTATGAACCAAAAGTTCACCGGCTTGATTTTGGTGTGGGGCGTGCAGGAGGCATCAACGTTTCTCTCTCATTGATGCTTCTGTCTCTCTGTCCCTCTCACTTCTTCTCTCTCTAAAACCAATGGAAATATATTTTAAAAAATCTCCCAGGGTTGTGCTGTGCAATCTGAAGCTACTCATTCCTGCTTTTTCTCTTTGAATTGCTTCAAAATGGGTACTTTTAGAGGCAATTAAAATTTCTATAAAATGCTTTAATTTTTTTAATAGAATGTGAAGCTACTAAAATGCAACCAATCCAAATAAAATGTTGCCCCAAGAACTGAGCTCGATAGCTAAAAAAATTAAATTTAAAATATTCCGGAGCCTCAGAGGAGGGATTTAATTTTCACATAAACAAATACCTTCATTTCTTCCTGCTGTCTGTGCTCTTCACCGCTCCTGGCCGGCTGACCCTGGCCCGCACCCTCCCTCCGTGGGCCCAGCCCACAGCCCCTGACCTCGCCCACAGTCTCCCCCCCCCCCCCCGCTCCTCCCGGGCCTCCAGCCCAGTGCTGAGGTCCTGCAGGTCTTCGAGGGAAGCCATCCCTTTGTCTGCGGATCGTGTGGGTCCTCGACTCCCTCCCGTCACACACCCACGCACACCCCACGTATTTCCTAGCTTTAAAAGTGCGCGCGGAACCGGCCCTCATGCCCCCATGGAAGCTCCGCTGCCTTTGAGAGTCTGCTTCTTCCCCACAGCAGATCGCCCGTGATCCTGGCCAGCCCTGTCTGACTGCCCTGCCAGCGCTCGTGGAGGAAGAGGGGCCCCTAAACCACACCCAGGGGACCAGACACAAGTCCAGGGCACCACAGCTGCTCAACAACCCGAGACACAACGAGGGAGACCCGTCCGACCAAAGACAAGGAAAAGCCCAACAGCCGATCACAAAGTGTGGACCTGACTGGATCCTGATTCAAACAAGCCATTAAAAAATTTTTTTTGTTAATCCTCACCCAAGGATATTTTTCCATTTCTTTTTTAGAGAGTGGAAGGAAGGGAGGGAGGAGAGAGAGGTATTGATTGGTTGCCCGCAAGCCAGGTACATGCTCTTGACCGGGAATTGAGCCCGAGACTCTTTGGTGCACGGGCCGACACTCTAACCACTCAGCAACACCGGCCAGGGCTCAAACAAACCATCTTCAAGGACAATGACACTCGAGAGCCCCGGGCATCTGGACTCAGTCTGCAGGCTGTGGACGGGGGCTGCCTGGTGTGAGGAGCGAGCGGCTTGCGGGGAGGGGTCCCAGCAGCACACATGCTCCAGTCGGTGCAGCCCGTCTGAGCTCCGGGTCCGTCTCCGGGAGGAGGACTCGCCCTGGTGAGAAATGTGCATCTCCAGCTGCCCCTCTGGTCCTCCTCAAAGGAGCAGCTAAGCGGAACTGGCCGGGGCAGCCCTCCACCAAGTGCCCAGGTGAACCCTCAGGTCAGAAGGCCCCTGTTATGCCGTGTACACAGTTGCCTTTTGTAGGTGACGGTTCCACACCCACATGCCTGGGGCCTGGACCACTGCAATGAGTACGCCGCACCATGCTGCCCTCACACAAACGCACACCGCACACCCACACAGACCCCCACAGGCACACCCACGCACGCGCGTGTGCGGGACAAAGCCCGGTCTGGGCCGCCAGCACCAAGCGCGAGGGCGCCAGTCCCTAAGGCCGCTGCTGCCTCGAAGGCTCAGTGGACAGTGAAGGATGACAAGAGGAAGCAGCCTGAAGTGAGAGTGCACGACGACATGAAACGGAAACCGCCTCGCCGGCGCCTTCACAAGAAAGCGAGGACGGTGGGGTCGGGGCGCCCAGGCGGGTGACCCTGTATCAGACGCCAGGGCTCGGAGACACTGCAGGCAAGGCTGGGATGGGCGCCCACATGGGCGCTCGTGGGCTCTCCCGTGCCCCTGACAGGCCCATAGCCACGGCCTTAAGGGGAGAGGGGGCCTAGTTCTGACGGGCCATCACATGTCAGTGCACTTCAGCCGTGTCTGAAATGTTAACTGGTCTTTCATGGAATTTACCACCAGCTCCCAAATGTGCACTCGATGAATGTGGCCATAACTTTAGCATTTTAAGGGTAATTTAAAAAATATATATATATTTTTATTGATTTCAGAGAGGAAGGGAGAGGGAGAGAGAGATAGAAACATCAATAATGAGAATCATTGATCGCTGCCTCCTGCATGCCCCTACTGGGGATGGAGCCTGCCACCCGGGCATGTGCCCTGACTGGGAATCGAACCGTGACCTCCTGGTTCATGGGTTGACGCTCACCCACAGAGCTACGCTGGCCGGGCTAAGGAGAATTTTTAATGTGGGACTCCTTGGCCTTTAAAAAGCTGTGTGCTCCCAGGTGGGGACAACCCACGCCACTGTCCCCGAGGCTGTGGGCACAGCGCTCCTGGCGTGGCCATGTCTGCTATTGGGCCGAGTCACCCCAGCCCTGAACATGGCCGGGAGGTGTGGCCTTCCAGGTCCGGCCCTTCGGGATCCCCGGCGTTCCTGGCTTCTCAGACAGCCCGCCTGCCCCTGGTCACCTGCCATAGCCGTCCTCATCCACCTGCGCATTTCATTCCTCTTGACATACATTGGCTTTACTAGCGGCTGTATTTGCCAGGTTCCAAAATCCCAGTGTTATGTCCCTCCCCTAAGTTTCAGAATTTACTAGAATGCTCCTTCCCAGGAGCAGAGAGCGAGCCAAGTCTCATGAGCAAATTGTCGGTGGACAGGATTGCTGCCCACGGTCCCGACCTAATTCATGCAGCTGGTTTCCGCTTTCTCCTCCAGAACGAACCTGAACTGGCACCCATCCCTCAGGGAGCAGGCGCTGGCAGTGGGGACGGTGTCTGGGTCCTGCTTTACCCTCACAGCATCCATCACTGATGTAGGTCCCACCCCCGTCACCACAGGACACTGCCATGCCTCCCATGTGCTGTCTTAGTTAACGGACCTGCATCCCCCACAGCTTTCCGTCGAGGATTCCAGAGGCCCTCTGCTCCCAGAACAGCCCGGATGCTCACAGCTGTCCAGGGAGGCCCATTCCCACTCCCCTGGGCAAGCTGTACGGAGAGGGCGCCCACCCTCACGCAGACCCGCAACCTCGGGGCCAGTGGTTCTCTAAGGACTGAAGGACGTGAGCGCATCCCAGGCTCCTGCCCACCTGGCAGGCGACAACTGGCAATGTCTTCAGATGTTGCCCTTGTCCCCTGGGGGCAGGGGCAGAATCCCCCTGGTTGAGGACCACCATCCAGAGAGACCCACGTGGCCCTGAGGGGTCACACACCTGCGGGTCCATTCCCACCGAGGCCGCTAGGGGTCTGGGAGGCTCGGTTAAAAGGGCGTCCTTGCTGCTGCCAGAGGCACCAGGCCGGAACCGGAGTGGCGGCCCCACCTGCATCAGTGGTTTGCACTTCCTTCCCTCAGCCGCGTCAGGGCGAGGAAGGAACCGACTCCGGGAAATAATCGTTACAAAAGGCCAAGGCACCCTTCGCGATCACCTGCGTCACGCGGCGTGGGGGAGAGCCCGTTCCAAAGCTGCCCTTGTGGGTTTTACAGCAGCCCTGGCTGTGGGTCCCCGGCCTCGTGCTTCTCCGACTTCCACCGCTCCACCTTCATCTCAGCAACAGATCTCAGAGGCGCCATCAGCTTTTTGGGTTTCAAACAGTTTTTTTTTAAAGTTACTGAAGTTAGAAGGAAACTATTGCTCAGTTTGGCAATGTGGTGACAAGTGAAACCTATTAAGGTTGTGAAATTAGCAGACATCCCAGGATCTCACTCTTTTATTGCTCAACCAAACACCGTGCCCAAATTTCCACTGGCCAGAGAAACTGTCATCTTTCCAAACCAGGGGCCTGGAAACATCGTTTATGGAGTCATGTGGACACTCCGAAGGGCCAAGGCCACGCCCCAGCTTTCGTCTCAATGACAAGCACACGCCGTGCTGGTGGCCCTTCCACGCAACAGCTCTTTATTCCAGGGAACAGAGAGGCCCTTTCAGATGCTCTGCTCATGAAATATCCCCACGTTACCAAAAGTTCACTCGGCTGGTATGGGCCTTGCTGTTTCTTCTTATGCCAACAGAGAAAAGTCCCCAATATTGTGCAAAACTGAATTATTGTTCATCACATGGGCTGTTACTTTCATTCTCATGGAAAGCCAGTATCTCACAGCCTCGTGTGTAGAGAGAGAGCATCCACTGCAAATGAAAGCGATGAAATAAGTAACTTCACACTCATCGCCTGGAAAACGTGGCCTCCAGCGTGTGCTGGGGTGAGGACTCACACGGTGGGGTGCGACTGGTGTGGCCTCTGTGGACAGCAAGTTAGTCACGGCAGGAAAGTTGAAAATGCAACTCCCTTTGACCCAGAGAATGCCGGGAACTGCTTTCTTTTATTTTGAGAGCACATTGATTTTTTAAAAACTGGGGACAGTGAAACAAGGAAGGGCCTAGGACAGAAGCAACAGGAGAGCCTAGGCTGGACGGTCCTGGGCAGTCAGAGGAAAGGGGGCCTGGGAGGCAGGCTAGGGGGTGAGCCTGGGACCAGCTGCCACTGCCCGTTGCTGCCCTGGTGGCAAGTCTCATGGGGTCCCTTAGAGGTTAGGGGATTCGTGCCTGTGGGGGATGAAGAGGAGGAAGGGAAAGGCGTGGGCGTGCTCCTGGGAGGGGGAGCGTGCTGGTAACCAGTAACCGCTGAAGAAAGGCTTAAGCACGTGGGCCGGAGATGCAGGGGAGGCTCTGCTCTGCCACTCGGCTTACGTGGCACAAAATTGAAACCTTCTGCTATCAGTCAGGACAGGTGGGTTCTGCTGCACCAACAACCAGCCCCACATCTCAGCAACTTCCCCCAACACGAGTTTACTTAAAGCCTGGGCAACCCTGCAGACCAGCTCCCTGCGGGCGCTTGATGGGTTTGCATAGGAGAAAGAGGCCCCGAGTCAGCAGCTCACAGGGGCTCCTGGTGACAGTCCCCGTGGTCACTCACAGCTCATGCCGCCAAGTGAGCTGCGGTCACACCTGACTGGGAGGGACTGCAGGTTGGAGTCAGTCCTTTGCCCCGAGGAGCAGAGGTGGGACAATGGCCACATCCCCGGTGTCCTTGGGGGGAAGGGATGCCTGAGGCACATTCCCTGGCACATGTGCCAATGAAGGGCTGCAGCAAACCTGATAAACCAAGCGGGCTCCACGGTGCCACTCAGACCCACTCAGACGGTAAGTCAGTCTGCGTGCAAATCTAACGCAATTTCTGTGCACATGCAACGCAGAAGGAGGACAAAAGCATGGACGCAGAGACATCACACTCCGAAGTGCTGCTTTTGGGGAATGAAGGACACAGCGACTGTCACCTCTCCCACGAGGACCTGATTTCTGTAGAAAATCTAGTAACATCCACTAATTCTGGACAGTGGACACCCCAGTGCTCTCTAGGTCATCTGCACTTCTCAGTGCATCCTTGATTTTTGTTGTTGGTGTTAATCCTAACCTGAGGATATGTTTTCATTGATTTTTAGAGAGAGAGGGAGGGAGGAAGAGAGAGAGAGAGAGAGAGAGAGAGAGAGAGAGAGAGAGAGAGAGAAACATCTATATGAGAGAGACACATCCATTGGTTGCCTCCCAATTGAGAGCCAACCGGGGCTGGGGATCAAATCTGCAGCCCTTCCATGCGTGGGCAACGCCAGCAAGGCTACAAAACTAACCAGTGTGCTTGTGGAAAGCAGAAACACACCTGCGGGGTGACACCCAAATGGAGACCTGGCGGAGCGGGGACGCGGGCTCACCTGGGCGAGGCCCCCAGCGGGTCGCTGAGGTTTTGAGGGGTGGCTCTCCTGACTTTTGTCCCAGAACAACCAAGAATTTCACGTCTGGATTAATAACCTGAACAAATATATGTGGGATGAAGGATGACAGGGGAATTTAATTATTCTCTGAAGAGGGGCGGAAAAGGCGTATACAGTTTCCCTTCCAACACTTTCGGGGCACACTGGTGACATGGCAGTTAATAAGCTACTTTAGGCAGCTGCAGGGAATCCTCATATTTGTCCTCCTTCCCACCCTTCCATTTTCGAGGCTTTGTAAGGTCTTCCCTGGGACAGGAGACTCTGCCCCTCACTACCCCTGTTAGCACCCAGCATTTTATAGGGTGCACTGCACACCCTGCTAAGAGTTTATGAATGGAGGCGAGACCCACAGGCCAGAAGCTGAGATTATGGGAAGAATGCACACTGGCTGGTCTCACGGAGCCAGGAAGTGAATTTTCCAGAATCAGATTCAATATCCGGGTGTTTGTGCTTCTGTTTCAAACATGGCTCTCGGTGCTTCAGGAATATTCCCGGTTTCCAGACACAAGCGCACCCTAACCAATACATTTTGGGCTGGATTTTCAGGTAATTTCTTCTCTTTCAATAACGGCAATTCTTTAAATGTGCGGCCACACACAGACCTTTTTTTTTTACATTTTATTTTATTGTTTAAAGTATTACAAATAGTAGTACATATGTCTCCTTTTTTGCACTTTTAAATAACAATGAGCTTTAGCAAAAATATAGATACATGATAGATAGATAAACAGACAGGTATATACATAACATGTATACGTTCAAATCATTCAACATATGGAGCACTTACTATAGACAAGACAGTGTGCTACTTGCTGTAGTGGATCCATAGGTAAGTAAAGACACGGCCTCGTCTAGTCTAGGTTCCCCCAAAGACGACATATATAAACTTCCAGAGAAGTGCTAAATAAATGTTAGTTCTCTCACCTCACTTTCTCCCTTCCATATTTTCATTCTTTTTTAAAAAATTTAATTTTATTGTTTAAAGTATTACAGATAGTAGTACATATGTCTCCTTTTTCCCCCCCCATTGATCTTCCCCCGGCCTCCCTTACCCCCCGGCACATGCCCTCACCACCCCCCACCCCAGTGTCTTGTGTCCATTGGTTATGCTTATATAGGGTGCACTGCACACAAGTCCTTCGGTTGATCTCCTACCTCCCCCTCCCCAACACTCCCCAGCCTTCCCACTGTAATTTGACAGTCTGTTCCATGCTTCTCTGCCTCTGTATCTATCTTTTTGTTCATCAGGTTATAATGTTCTTTATTATCCATAAATGAGTGAGATCATGTGGTATTTTTCTTTCACTTCCTGGCTTATTTCACTTAGCATACTGCTCTCCAGTTCCATCCATGCTGCTGCAAATGGTAAGAATTCCTTCTTTTTTATAGCAGCATAGTATTCCATTGTGTAGATGTACCATAGTTTTCTAATCCATTCATCTGCTGATGGGCATTTAGGCTGTTTCTAAATCTTGGCTATTGTAAATTGTGCTGCTATGAACATAGGGGTGCATATATCCTTTCTGACTGGTGTTTCTGTTTTCTTGGGATATATTCCTAGAAGTGGTATTCAGACTATTCCAAAAAATTCAAGAAGAAGGCACATTTCCAAGCTCTTTCTATGAAACCGAATTACCCTAATCCCCAAAACCAGATAAAGACACCACAAAAAAAGAGAACTACAGGTCAATATTCTTAATGAACAGAGATGCTAAAATCCTCAACAAAATCCTAGCAAATCAGATTCAGCAATACATTAGAAAGATCATACACCATGACCAAATGGGATTTATTCCAGGGATGCAAGGATGGCTCAATATCTGCAAATCAATAAACGTGATATATCACATAAACAAACTGAGAGACAAAAATCACATAATCATATCAATTGATGCAGAACAAGCATCTGACAAAATCCAACACCCTTTCTTGATAAAAACTCTCAGCAAAGTGGGAATAGAGGGATCATACCTCAACATAATAAAAGCCATATATGACAAACCTACAGCCAACATCATACTCAATGGGCAGAAACTAAAACCATTTCCCCTAAGAACAGGAACAGGACAGGGATGCCCACTTTCACCACTCCTGTTCGACATAGTACTGGAAGTCCTAGCCACAGCGATCAGACAAGAAGAAAAAATAAAAGGCATCCAAATTGGAAAAGAAGAAGTAAAACTGTCCTTATTTGCAGACGACATGATATTATACATAGAAAACCCCAAAGACTCCATCAAAAAACTACTAGACCTAATAATGAATTTGGCAATGTAGCAGGATACAAAATTAACACCCAGAAATCTATGGCCTTTTTATACACCAATAATGAACTCATAGAAAGAGAAATGAAAAAAAACAATCCCATTTACCATTGCACCAAAAAAATTAAGATACCTAGGAATAAACTTAACCAAGGACGTAAAAGACCTGTACTTGGAAAATTACAGGACATTGAAAAAAGAGATAGAGGAAGACATAAACAAATGGAAGAACATACCATGTTCATGGATTGGTAGAATCAACATCATTAAAATGTCCATACTACCTAAAGCAATCTATAGATTCAATGCAATACCTATTAAAATACCAATGGCATATTTCAAAGATCTAGAACAAACTCTCCAAAAATTCATCTGGAATAAAAAAAGACCCCGAATAGCCACAGCAATCCTGAGAAAGAAGAACAAAGTTGGAGGGATCACAATACCAGACATCAAACTATATTACGAAGCCACGGTTCTCAAAACTGCCTGGTACTGGCACAAGAACAGACATATAGACCAATGGAACAGGACAGAGGACCCAGTAATTGACCCAAGCCATTATGCTCAATTAATATTCGACAAAAGAGGCAAGAGCATACAATGGAGTCGAGAGTCTCTTTAATAAATGGTGCCGGGAAGTTTGGTCAGATAGATGCAAAAAAATGAAACTAGACCAACTTACACCATACACAAAAACAAACTCAAAATGGCTAAAGGACTTGAATGTAAGACGGGAAACCATAAAAATCCTACAAGACTCCATAGGCAGCAAAATTGCAGACATATGTCGTAGCAATATCTTTACAGACACAGATCCTAGGGCAAGAGAGACTAAGGAGAAAATAAACAAATGGGATTACATCAAAATAAAAAGCTTCTGCACAGTAAAAGAAACCATCAACAAAACAAGAAAGCCCACTGCATGGGAGAACATGTTTGCCAATGTTATCTCTGATAAGGGTTTAATCTCCAACATTTACAGGGAACTCATACAACTCAACAAAAGGAAAATAAACAATCCAATCAAAAAATGGGCAAAGGACCTAAATAGAATCTCTTCGAGAGAGGACACTCAGAAAGCCAAGAGACACATGAAAACATGCTCAAAGTCACTAATCATCCGAGAGATGCAAATCAAAATGACAATGAGGCACCACCTCACACCTGTCAGAATGGCTATCATCAACAAATCAACAAATGACAAGTGCTGGAGAGGATGTGGAGAAAAAGGAACACTCCTTCACCGCTGGTGGGAATGCAGACTGGTACAGCCACTGTGGAAAACAATATGGCGTTTCCTCAAAAATTTAAAAACAGACCTTTCAAAGTGTGGCTTCTAATCCTGGGTACGGACAAGCTGCTGCTGTTTCATCGTCCACCCAGCTTCCCGAGCCGCCCGGAGGCCCTGCTACAGGTGCCGAGGGTGGGGCAAGGGACCGCACAGTGGAGGCAGCTCTGCCACCCAGCCCGGCTCAGACTTGGCTGCCTGTCCTTCCTCTACCCTCAGGTCCACACCTGGCCACAAAGCAACGAGTCACCTCCCTGGGCTGAGGCTGCTCAGGATTTGGGGAGGAGTGGGGAGCTGAGAAAAGAGCAGGGGACACGGGGAACACCACGCTGCTCACCCACGTGCCCTTCTCCCTGACACAGAGAATGGCTCTCCGGGCTCCTGGAATGAGGCCTGACCATGTGACTGGCTCATCCAGTGAGATGTCTCATGACCCCTGGACCAAGGCGTGACCATGTGACTGGCTCTGTCCAATGAGATGTTTCATGGCCCCTGGACTAAAGTGTGACCATGTGACTGACTCTGGCCAGTGAGATGTGAGCAGCAGTGAGGTGTTCCGGAGCTCCTCCTGCCATGGTGACTGTGGACACAGTGATATGGGGGAGCATGAAGTCGAAGCCACAGAAACTGTAAGCCAACTCATGGCCTATATTGCCCAGGACAGTCCCCACAGTTAGGGGCTAAACTGTGTCCCCCAAATTCACACGGTGAAGTCCTAACCCCAGAGCTAAGAATGAGACCCGACTTGGGGACTGCAAGAAATGAAGAGTAAGTAAATGCAGAATTCAAATATTAGAGTTCACTGGCCCTCAGAAAAATTAGGTTAGCAATCTTCTTAACATGCCTCCTGGCACCGCAGCACCGGGCTGACCCTCGGCCGCCGCACACATGCCAGTGCTAACATTGCTCCCAAGTCGCTGAGAACCGTGGGCCTGGGGTGGTGGTTTGCTACTGGTGGCACTGGGAGGCCTCACACAGTGCAGGGAGGCTGGGCCCCTCGGAGGTCCCGTGGCAGTGGCCAGGGGCGCGAGCACCGGCTCTGGGCCCTGGGAGGAACCTGCAGGATCCTGACTCCTTTCACGGTGCTGTGATGTCTGTCACTCAAGGGGACCATTCTCTCCAAATCCAGGTCCAGCGGCTCCTTTTCAAGCTTCCCTTTGAAAGGCTCAGCATTTTGATCTTCACAGGAAGGGGAGGCGGCAGGGCACTGGGTACTTCACGGAGGGGGCTGTGCAAAGCCCGTCCACCTCCCGAGCCCTCACTCTGGCCATGGCGTCTCCTTTTCCCTTGAGTGGAGGCTGCTGGCGGGGGGGCACATGCTTGCTCCGCGGTGTCCCACCAGGGAGGCCCCGGGGACAGAGAAGGCGCAGGTTAGGGAAGGACCCACACGAAGCAGGACCCCATGAGTGCAGAAGCAGAGGGGTGGCTCCTGCAGCTCCAGACCCGAGACCCGAACGGACAGCAGCCTCGGGACTTCTCTCTCGCTTCCTGAAGCAGGCGCCTGCGGGACAGCGGGCCACCAGCCTGCCGGGGTCCCTGGCCTTGGGGCAAGTCCACGAGCCTATTTGCTTTTTACCAGCTTTTTACAACGGTATTAAATATGGAATGCACATGCCAAGGCACACACGTAGTCATGGAAACCAAACAACAGGCCCAGCTTTGCCCAGGCCCACACAGTCCACTCCAGCCCCAGGTCGCTTCCCAGACCCCTGTGACGTCAGGCAGGGCCCCGTATGCACCATGTGCCACAGTAAGTGGGAAATGAGGGGAAATGGGACAACCTCCACAATACTTTAAGCCGCAGAGGAATATTTCTGTAGCAGAGTGCAAATAGAATTTACCTAATGCACAGAATAAATGCCTCTGAAAATCAATATTTCCAGCTGGCTGTACAAATTAAATGATGATATTCAAGTGCGAGATTAAAACAATGACTTAGGATAGAAATTGAGTTATATTATCTCACGCCTGCCTACTGCTGAATATGTTAATAGAACAAATTTGTTAGCATTCAGTCAATTTATCTCCCTAAACAGGAGGTCGAGATTCCTGTCTGAAAAGCAAAAGGAATGGAGAGAAACCTGAAATGAGTGTAGGATGGAAAGACTGCATAACCAGATGCTCATTGGGGATCGAGGAGGCCTGGGCGTCCTGCCCTCCCTCTTCAAGGAGACACGGGGTTAATTTTCCAGAAGATCCTGGCTCCCTCCCTGCAGGTCTCGCTGGATACCTGTGCAGAGCGGTGACCAGGCCTCGCACAGGCCAGGCCTGCAGAGCACGCGCCCGGTCACCCCACGTCACGTCCTTCCTCCATGTTCCCCTTGGAGAGGGGGAGGCCCGCTCCAGCCCCACGAGACGCCTGCACGATGATGCTCAGGAGGCCGCAGTGTTAATGGCTCCTGCAGGGGAAGAGCCTTTAATTGCAGAGAAGGGACCAGAAGAGACTGGGACAGAGGAAGTGAGGGAGCAGCCGCTCAACATCCCGGCACTGGCCAGGCCCTGGCCCCGAGCTGGCCTCCTCGGGTCCCTGGGTCCTCCCATGCAAGGGGAACAAAAGGCACTTAGTCCGGGCACAGCTTGCTAGCTGCCGCCGCAGGCTCTCAGTCTTGGACCAGTGCACCTACTAATGGCGAAGCAGGGCACACGCACTCGGCCAGGGCTACCTGTGGGCTGGAGGCGGCTGGTGCCCGCTCCTTCCCCGAGGCTGCCTCGCTCACCTGCAGGCCCCAGACCTGCCCTCCGGCGCCCTTGGCCTGGTGGCCTCCAGCTGCTGAGCTGGGTGTGTTGCTCTGGATCCTTCCTTTTCCTTAAATTCAACTCCAGTTTGAGCTGCACCTTGCGCTCCCCAGGTTGCCCCCTTCCTCTCCGACAAGGCCTCCCCGAGCTGCTGCTCCTGGGCAGCCCCTCCCATGGATGCTGGGTGGCTGTGGGAGAAGCCACGTGGAAAGCAGGAGACAGATGAGTCCCACCACAGCTCTGAGCCATGAATGGCCCAGCCTGGACGAGAACGGCAGCCCAGGCGGGCACCTGGCTCTGACACCGTGAGGCCCTGAGTGGAGCCGGGCTTTGCCGACCCGCCCCCCCCGCCCCCCGGCGGAACTCTGACCTAATGAATGAGTCTGCTTTTAAGCTGCCACTTTTGTGGTCACTGTTACTCAGCAACCAAAACGAAGATATCTATCAATACCCCAAACAGAGCCTTGGCATTCTGTGGGCGCTCTGCCTAGGGACCCGTTCCCCAGCCTTCTCAGCAGACCCGGAGCCTCCAGCTGCCGCTGGTTAGTTAGCAAGTGCGGCGCTTTGCCTTTAACCGGTTCCCAGGCGGGTGGAGCGTTTCCATGTGCTTATTAACCAGTTCCTCTGCGTTTTCCCGTCTACGGCTCTTGCCCACTCTTCCATCTCATTTCTGTCGAGGGCCCTTTGCTTACCAATCTGCCCATGAAGCTGGTCTTTCTAAATGAGAGTTGCATTTGACACAGGGTCCAATGACGTTAATCTCATCCAATCCTACTTCCCCTTGACCCATGTGTGTGGGAGGTGTGAGGTTCAGGGACTCACTTTGCCAGGTGGCCCGGACTCCGAGTCTGCATTCTGTTACCTGTTCTCCCATCAGAGCACCTTCTGGAAGGTCCTTTCTGGGTTAAGGCCAGGTAAGGACAGAGGGACCTGCAGGTGACACAGTTTGGGGACCGTCCTGCCTGGAGGTGGGGGGCAGAGAAAGCCCAGCACCCTCACCTGAAAATTTGTGTAGCCTCCTGGTGGCCCTGCCCATGGGGCGCGTCCCCGGGGAGGGATCCAGGATGGCCCCGCAGCCATGGGAATGGAGTCAGTGGCTGGTCTGGGTTTTGCTCACATGAACGGTGATCAGCATCGCCTCCTCGGACAGCAGCAAGCCTTGGGTCAGCAGCGGTGTCCCAGCTGGAGACCCCCGAGCAGGGCCGGAATCCCTCAAGTCCCCACACTCGAGTGTGCAGAAGGTGGGACAAACTTTAAAATCCCGATAAGCCTCCTGTTACTAATCGGCAGTTTTATCTAAATCCTGCTTTTGAAATTGTGCTTCCCTGACTGATGCTAGCGGAAGCAGGTCTCTACATCAAATTTCCAGTCTGCACCCAGAGGGCGTTAACCCCGGGACTCCGTGCCCAGGCTGAGGGCTCAGCAACACCCCCCGCACCCCCCCCCCCCCCGCGCCTCATCGCAAAACCACCCTCAGTCCCCGCCGCCCGCACTGCTGCCCTGCCCCCACCCGGTGCACCTGGTCAGAAATGGGAGGTGTCTCAGTTCTTGTGAGTGAGACGGACTCC
>NW_005871783.1:206809-225931 GCF_000147115.1 Myotis lucifugus | reverse complement strand
AACTGAGGCAGGAGAGATAGTCACGTGCTGAGTCCAGGGTGTCTCCCGCCCCCGCCCGCCCCCCCCCCAAGAGAACAGATGTGGGTGGTGAATTCCAATCATGTTAATCTCATCCAATCCTACTTCCCCTTGACCCAGGTGTGTGGGGCTCCAGAAATGAACTATAAACGTGGGTATTGACTGTCCCAGTGGCAGTGATGGCAAAGGCGTATTCAGCACCCCACAGTGGACAGCGCCAGGCAGCTAGGGAGGCAAAAGGATGAAGGTGACAAGATGCTTGAAAAGTCTGTCTCTCCCTGTCAGATCACCCGGAAAGCCGGGCTGCCTTCACCGGCTCTTAGACGAGCTGCCCGTGCTGCTGGGCCCTGCCTCCTGGGTCCAGCGTCCACGATTTGGCGAAACAGACCTATTTCATGATATTACCCTCTTCCCACCAAAGCATTGTTCTCATTGCCAGCCCATTTCCTCGATCATCCCTGCTGTCTTCCTATAGATCTGCCTGGTTCTCAAAGACTGTCCTGAGGTGCCAGGGTAAGGGACTGCTTTGCTAGGACCCAGCCCTGTGGGTTCTAGTGTGCAAATCACTGGGCCTGCCCCCACACTGACCGTGCCACTCAGCCTGCCTCCCCTGCCACGTGCGGCTTTAATCAACCCCGGACGACCCAGGTATCATCGGAAAAAGAGTCTAAGAAAAGGGCCGTTGGGAGCAAAAGGGCCACGCAGTTAGCTAAAGGTGAAAAATAATGCTTATGAACATATTCTACCCAGCAAATAATTCTTCTACTAAAAGAATCCAGGGTAAGAGAAGTTCTGAAGGTAACCTACAAATTCTCGGGGAATCATGCTATAGATTTCCTGCAAATGGGTTCCGCGTCACGTTATAACACATTTGAATGAAATTATAAAAACCAATATTCACCCCGGGATTGCGCAATAAATAGAATTTATTAAAGTACTTGTGAGGCGCCTCCAGTGAGAAATTCATCTTCGATCCAGATTTTAATAAGGATTATATAATCATAATGAGACTGTAATAAAACCACATTACCTGAATAATCCATTTTATTACCAGTTTTATGATGAGTTCTCATTTATTACGACTCATGGGATCTTTAAGGCGTATGTAAATGACGCAATATAAAATACACGAGGACCAGGAATGATGGCCCAGGCCTATGTAAATTCACCTCCCTGAGGCCTGCGACCTCCGATTTTCCCGTTCACACCACCAGCAAGGATCTCGACAGAAGCTCAGACATGCGACCGTGGGTCTCAGGAACGAAATATGAACGCTCGCCATGAAAGCGGACATTCCTCCCTAGGAGATGAAACCCGAGGTCTGCGGGATTAAACCTTTATTAGGCAGAGAACACTCCAGGCAACTGAAACCCAAACAAGCCCCACGAGCAAAGTCTGTAACCTTTGGCCTCTGCTGGAAACCTCTCTGAAACGTGTAACTCCCTCCATCTGTAACTTCACCGTGTGGGCCATTTAATCCGTAATCAAGGACCAAGGTTGCGCATTCGTCTAAGAAGGAGGGAAGGCAGACGGCCCCCAGCAGATGTCCTGACGATGTTTCCACCTTGGTTTTTGGGTAATTTCTAAGTTGTCTAAATAATGTGTTCTGTCTCTCAATTCTCTCCTACCTTTGGTTCTTAGCATTTCCTGCCCTTGTCTTCTCTCTCTCGCTTCAGCCTCTGCTATCCCAAAGCCCAGGATAAACGCTCTGTAGGTTGTCCAACATGTCTGATGGCGCTAACACGCCCCGTCACTCTCCAAAAACCAACGTGCCACAGAACAAAGGCAAGAGGAGGCGAGGAGGGGGCTGCCCAGCCAGCTCTCGTCACCGGCCGCCCTGCTGCCTAGCTCTGCAGCCTTGGTACAGAGTCAGGTCCTGTTCACGCAGCCCTCACACAGCCGGGACAAGGAACACGCTGCCTCTGTGTGGGAGACGCCCGGTCACGGCGACAGCTCGTCACAGCGCACCCGCCGGGGGCATGGGGACAGGACTGTCACTCTCTTTCACAGGAATATACAGAGCCATGGGTGTGACTCCCAAACCACAGGGGACGTGGGACAGGAGAGGAGAGCCCTGGTCCCTCACTGTGCACGACTGCCTGTCCCCGGGGAGGTCGGCACAGACCCTGCTCAGCTGGCACCCAGCCCCCCGATGTGAGCACGCGAGACGGAAGGACTGGATGAGACAATGAAACGAATGGTGACCGCCGGGGTCACGTCACATGCACATGGAGGGGCAGGCCCCAGAGACGCCACAGCACAGCCCCCGCGGGTAGTGAGGAGGCATCCGGTCTTCCTTAAGGGTGGAGCTCATGCTGCGTGTTCTTACCACCAGCAAACAAAAGCCACCACCTAAGGGACACTTGTGGGGGTGCCGGACATGTTCATCACCTGGAATGTGAGAATGTCCACACATGAACACCAATGTCAAACACATGTTCAAACGGCATACATTAAATACGTGCAGTGTTTCGATCTATACCAGTTGTACCAGGAAGCTGTTAGTGGTGTGGGGGCGGGGGCGGGGAGACAGGTCCCAGGCTTTTATCAACAGCTCTTATTTGTAAAGTGTCTTGGAGAGAGGGAGTCAGCAGGGATGCTGGGGTGTGTGTGTGTAACTGCGCACTTTTTGCGTGTGACTATGAGGATGCAGGGGGCGTGTATACGCCTGCTCACTCTTCTCGTTTGTTGGAGTTGGTGAAAAGTTTGAGACTGTCAGCAAGCCGTCCCAAGGCCTCGACATACCGTGAAGTGCAGAGAGCCCTGCCCGTCCCCAGCCCGGAGGCCCCTCGGTCTCCGTCCTGTCACGGCCGCCGGTGTCAGTGCACTTGACAACCAGGCTTGAGCCAGTTTCCACAGCACGTCCCGGAAGAACATAATTGGATTAGAGCGTTACATTTGTTAATTTTTCAGTTGCCCATTAAAATTGACATGCCATTTGATTTTGACAGAAACCTTTTCATCTCAATGTAAGGCTGGAGGCTTTTTAAAGCTGTATTTGGGGAGTTCTGAAATATGACAACTGCAATAATGAAGTTGAAACCACCCTCTCCATCACTCACATCTAAGGATCACAAAATAAATCACCTTCCCCGTAACATTTAAAAAGAAAGACAAACGGGGCCGTGGTCTTTAACTAAACGTTTACAAAGCCGAGTGGGTCCGGGTCCGGGGACGGGCTCTGCTGAGCTGCTCGGGCTCCGCGGAGTGCGGAGTGCGGAGGGCCGGGGTCCGGACGCGGGCAGGCTCTAGGACGGCTATACCCGCCCCCGCGCAGCACAGTGCGCTCCAGCTCACCCGGGCAGAGCTGAGGGGCCCTTCTGCTTCTGACCGTGGGGGCTTCTGACAAGTCAGAACAGATGCCGCCGGGTGGGGGGCGGTGACCCTCAGATAAGAGTGGGCGTTAGGACACGAAGACCCTGGGCCTGGGGGCCTGGGTGCAGCCCCTCCGGTACCTTAGCCATGTGCTCGGGGCCCGTGAGCTCAGTGCTGGGCCCTCCGTTTCCCTAGGGGAGGCAGCTGGCCTCAGGTCCCTGAGCCCTGCATGGGGACCGGTGGGGCTGGGAGCCCATGCCCAGCGGCGCCCCTGCTATGTCATGCAGACAGAGGTGTTTCCTCAGCCTCTCTCCTGCTGGCTGCCCTCCCATCCATTTCCCACGTGGCGTTGTTTGGGGTTAAACACATTGCCCAGTTCCCCTCATTAGGCCCGACCCTCCCTGTCTGATTCCTCCGCAGCCGCCCCTGCGTACCGGGGGTGGGACAGGGGAAGTCTTGACCCTCCCAGCACTCAGTCCCGTGAGGGGCTGTGCCCTGGTCCCTGGACCAGACAGGACCCAGAGCTCCACTGTGTGCTCACCTAGGACACCCGGGACAGAGCATGGGAAACTGGTTCCCACAGACAGTGTGCGGCTCCCCTGGGAACAGACCCTCCCTGGCGACACTCTGGGGCCATGATTCGCTGGGTTCGCTGTCTGTCTGCTGGAGAGCTCATCTCAGTGGATGGGCCGGTGGGCGGACACCCCATGGGGCAGCCTTCAGGGCCTGATGCCCTTTTGTGCTGACCGAGCCCCTGAGGGCCCCAGCCCCACGCTCTGCAGGGGCCCGCCAGGAGGTGACCCCGTGCTGGGCCTGCAGGGCGCCTGGCTACATGGAGCTCATAAGCTTTCTAACCATCAGCCAAAGTGCAAAGCAAGCAGATGCCAAGTGAGCAAGGGCTCCAGTTCCTTCTCCCAGCACGGGACGATGGGTCCTGTGCCTTGTGCGACCCAGCCCACAGGGACAACGGCGCCTGTGTCCTGGTGAAGGTCGTAGCCCTGTGGTGTCAAGGGTCCCGTGTCCCCCGCCAAGGCCATGCATCTCGAAAGAACCCATGTCTGAGGCCTCAACTGTGGCCAGTGGGCCTCTTGTCACCGCTCCTAGAAACCGTCACATTGACGGCCACCTCGTGGGACACTCTGGAGCTACTCTGGGAACGCTGTTTGGGCCAACGTTCCATCTTTGTCCCCGAGGCGAAGGAAACCGCCGCTGGGGCTCAGCTCGGCGCCAGGGCCCTGCCAGGTTCCTCCGACGGCCGGCCCGCACAGAGGGCTTCGGGAAGGGTCTGGTCACTTACTAGTAGTTAATGCCCGGGCACTGTGTGGGCCGGTGACAGAGCCAGGACAGGGCGGGCGGAGACGGAGGCCCACCAGCAGAGCAGGGGGAGCATGGGGTGAGCCGCAGGGGAGGGCGTCCTCCTCACCTTAGCCATGTTGGGGTGCAGCCGGGGTGTCGATTTATTAAATATATTTTTAAGAGATTCCGTGGGAGGGAGTGGAGGCGTGGCTGAAGGTGAGTGTGAGTAACCCCGTGAGAAATGCCGGGCCACTGTGCCCAGGATCCCACCGCCGACAGCAGCGTCACCGAAGTCCCTGTGCTGGCCTCCTGTGCCTCGGTTTCCTCCCTGTAAGGTGGGTGGCGGCAGGGCGTGGCCTGTGGCTGCTGTGGGTGGAGCTGGGTGTAAGTAAATCCCAGCAGAGCCCCAAGCTGCGCTGGCCTCGTTGCGTCAAGACCACGTGGAAAGCAGACAGGGAGCTTCAGGAGGCCAACGCCGGCCACCCACGGAGACCCACCGCACCCTGTGCCTTCAGGCTGAGGGACCTGCTCCAGGTAGTGACAACAGGGGCCCCAGGGGTGGAAGAGGCCAGGGCAGGCCGGGCACAGGCAGCCTTCAGCGGGGATCTGAGGGTGCCGCACTCCATTGACATGGCTCAGGCTGCGAACTGGCCGCGTGGCTTCCAACCTCGTGTTGCCATGGGGGGCTGGGGGGCACTGGATAGAAAAGAAAAACTCCGCTGGTGTCCTATCCAAAACAATCTGGTTCTGATAAACTGAATTTATAATTTGCCAACAAAAACCCACCCTCAATTTCAAGCCGTCCGTGCCCTATGGGACGCCAGCACCTCCTTCAGGAATGAAAACTCCCTGAGCGCAGGGCAGCGAGGTTACTCAGCAGGAAGAGACGGCCACCTGCCCCGCAGGCCAGGCCCCCTGACGAGGGGGGACAGCGCGGGACGCTCCAGGCTGCTCGGCCGCGTGGGAGGCCAGCGCCGGGCACTGTGGTGCCTGCTCGGGAAGGATCTCTCGCCCTCCTCTCCCCGGCCCTACTTTTGCTCTCAGAGCTGCACCTGTGCAGCTGGGTCATGAGGGGAGGAGGCGTCAGCGACCTGCGTCCACAGGCTCAGCCACAGAGCCTCCCGTGCTTTGCAAATTGTTCGAACTGCAAACAGGCGACACGGAGGCGAGACGGTCCCTTCACATGACCAGGGCCCGCAGGCCTGGTTGCTGGGGCTCTAGAGCTCACACAGTCACACATGCACACTCCACTGCCACCCGGGGGCCTGAGGGAGGGACAATCTGGTTTGGCAACTGATTTGAGAGAGCGTAGCAGAGCAGGCCAGGCCCCATGTGGGCCTCAGGGAGCAGGCCAGGTCCCCCATGGGCCTCAGGGAGCAGGCCAGGTCCCCGTGTGGGCTTCACGGAGCAGGCGTGTGGGATTGTCGCACTGTACCGTATCTCCATGAAAAGGAGTTTCATACTCCAGTGCATCGGTGCCTTCAGGACCTCGTGCCTCCACCACGTCCTGGAGAAAAACAGCAACATGCCGAGTGCAAGGTCAAGGCCCGACTAGTAAAGCAGGGCCCGCCGGCTCCGACATCCCGAGTCCTCGTGCCCACGCCTCTCCTGGGCAGTGCGCGAGAGTGCAGACAGCGCATCCAAATCACCACATTTCTGATCGGATTTTCAATCAAGTTTAAGCAAATGACACTCCACTGAGGCACACACGCAAACTTTCATTGGGAAGATTTCAAATGCTGAGTAGGAAGCGGCTAGTATTGACAATGATTTCCGAAGGAGGCTGACCCCGCCAGCAGCAGACCTCACAGCCCACTGTCATGAGGAGCTTCGCCATCCGGAGCCCCACCCCCTTCTCTCCTTCTTTTTTATCACTAAAGTATGACGCTCCCTGCTGTAGGGTCCTGAGACACCAGCTGCAAACGGGAAGTGAATGACACGCCATCTTTCTCAGACTCAGGGGGCCGTCACCTCTTTCCTGCGATACAGGCGCTGCCAGAGCTGGCCGCCTCCTCCCCAGTCCACGACCCCCCAGGCTCCCGCCCTCCTCCTCTGGCCTCGCTCGGCTTCAGGCGAGTCAGAATGATTCCCCTGTGCCTCAGATGCGTGCGTCTCCGCGCCTCCTGCCTTCCTGTCCAGTGGCGGGAAGAACCTCCCCATCTCTGTCACTCACATGCCGCCCCCTCCAGGAAGCCTGTCTTGATTGCCCCAGCACACAGAACTGAATCTCAGAGCAGCTATTGGTGTTTCTCTATGGCTCATGTGCTACCACCTCGAAGCACTGTTACTGTCGTCCAGCTAATCTTCCTCTGCCGGGAGGCACGGGGCGGGGGGACTGGTTGATGTGGGGGAGGCTCCGAGAGCTGGCACCCGATGGATGGCCACACAGCTGGGAACCAGGCCCTGAGCTGGCCCGAGTTCTCCCGCTACCATGAACCCTTTCTGTTCGCAGAAGATCCCAGTCACCTGCCCTTCCTCCTGCAGGGGACACCGTGTTCATGTGCCCACACCTCCTCTCCCTCCTCCACTGTCTGTGGTGGGCAGGGGTTGAGGTCCAAACTGTTCTGGAGAGCGTAGCCACCCGCTTCCAGAGGCCGAGCCCAGAATCTGGCAGGGGGACATGCCCCTGGCAGCAGCAGGGGCGGGGGTAGGGCTGGGCTGGGTCTATCCGTGGGGAGGACACGAGCACAGAGACCAACAGAGGCAGGCAGCTGTGGAGTGGCTGTCCCAGCCTGAGTGTGTGCCAGCCCAGCCAGAGCCCTCCTCCCATTCTGGGTGCCAAGCACTGAGTTAGCGCCAGCTCGGTCCTGCTTTCAGGTGCAGACACAGCTGGGAATCCTGGGGCCACCATCCTAAACCCTCACGTGGGTGCGCCACCCCGGGCTCGGCTGTTCCCACGGCTGCTCCTGAGAACACCCGCCTACAGCTCTTCCAACACCCCTCACGCAGGCCACCGGCTCGGGGTCAGCCATCAGCAGGAGGGACTCAGAGGGGCACACGCTCGGCTGCTGGCTGGACAGTGCCTGGGACAGCTTCCAGCGGGGAGGAGGCTACTCTGGCTCAGGCCCCCCTGTGAGCACCAAGAGCCTCATGGTGGGCAGACACGGGCCACCAAACAGAAGCCATTTCTGAACGTGCTTCCATCTTGGGAGGGTGCAGTGTTCTCCGAGATGGCATTTGTTTATATATTGATCCACTGATCAATGCCAAATCATTTTTAGTGACACAGAGACAAAGCTTTTGTTCCTACAACATTAGTGGGGGAGCATCACAGGAGCTTGTGTGCCCCACTGTGGTCTCACTCTGTGACACTCTGTGATTGGGCAGCAGCAGCGTACCCCAAAATATACAGTGATTTCCCTCGGGGCAGAATGTTGGGTGTTCCAAATGTTCTTGTTCATACTTTTTAAAGCAGGCCTTTTAGTTAAAACTAGTGGCCTGGTGCACGAATTCATGCACATTGAAAGGAAATTAATTAGAAGAAATATTTTAATATCGCTATTTGCCCTTTCTCTATAATAGAAGTGTCAACCAAATTCATGATCGACAAT
This sequence comes from Myotis lucifugus, assembly GCF_000147115.1. Classification (NCBI taxonomy): domain Eukaryota; kingdom Metazoa; phylum Chordata; class Mammalia; order Chiroptera; family Vespertilionidae; genus Myotis; species Myotis lucifugus. The sequence continues at coordinate 217,751 of NW_005871783.1, read as the reverse complement.
GACAGATGGAAACACATGCATGCGATTGGCACCAGTGAGAGCTTTATATGTATCGCACATGCGCAAGTCAACTTAGCCTTTTATAGGTATAGAAGAAACTTGCTTAATTAAACCTGCTTTCTGACGTACCTAACTTTTTCCAGCCCAGTGAAGCACCCCAACTTCTCTTTCAGGTAACTGTCAGCAACACAGCAGTAAATATCAACATGAAGCAGATTATTATTGTAGTTCATGCAGGGAGAACAAAGGATAAAATATTTAACTGCAGCAGTGTTTGACTATATTCTGTGCAGTGAGAAAACCTGAAGTCACTTTCAAGGCCCACCATTTCTTACTTCTTTTCAGTCGGGTCAAGTTTCTAAACTTTCTAAATCTCCGTTTTCTGGCTAATGAAAAGAAAATATGATTCTACCAAGTCTCCTATCTACATACTCCAGGACTTCTGTGAGGATCAAATGAGATGCAGGAAAATGCTTCACAGACATTTGGTTAAAGTGTAAAATGTTTCCACCTGGCTATAAAGCAAGTCGTGTTCCTGGGCTGAAGAAACTGCAAGGAGGCTAGTTGCTAGGGAGAGGAAGCCAGGCGTTGCTATGTGACATCAATGTGGACACTTAGCATATTAGCCTTTTATATATATAGATTATATATAGATAGTTTGAGATTTACAGAAAAGTCACCGAGACAGCAGAGAGCCCCATCCACCAGCACCACTCCCCGATGCCAACGCCCGCCTTCTTGTGCAGCGTTTGTGATGACTAACGGGCCAGTGAAGTTCATACTCTTTTCAGATGCCGTCAGTTTTCACCTTATTCTGTCCCAGGACCTCGTCCCATGTTGTCCCCGTGTCTCCTGAGGTTCCCATGGCCATGACAGTTTCTCAGACTTGCCTTGCTTTTGGCGACTGGACAACTTGAGGGTTCGGGTCAGGCCCTGGGTAGGAGGGGCTATTCATGTTCACATGCACCACAGCTGTTTGCTCTCCTGAGAGCGGAGCTCTTTCTGAGACTGGTGAACCCGCCCGCATGCCGGCTGTCTTCAGATTCCCTCCGGAAAAGCTCAGCCGACTCCTCGGAGAGCCGCCAGGCCGGGCGCCTCGGCCGTCTCCTCCTCGGCCTCACGTGCTCACTGCCAAGTCTTCTCCACTTGTATTCCTGGCTTCAACAAGAACTAAAAATAAACCACATCCACTTACAACATAGATGCAGAGTGAGCTAATTTAGTGGCATTATCTGGAGACCGTTATTATAATCAAGATGGTTCTGTCTTGTTCTACAATCTGCTCATTAGATGTGGCACTAGAAGCTACTCTGGCTGTTAGAACGTCACCTTTGGAGAAACTGTATGTATTTATACATGTCTGTGCGTATGTGTGTGTGTATTTGCAGTGTGGCATCTGACTTAAGAAACCACATTCTACTAAAAAACTCATATGGCATGTTGCAAACTCAGGAAAACAAAAAACCCCAAAACTCTCAAAATGGGGTACACGTCACTACAGCTGCTTTGTAAGGAAACCGGGTTAGCCATTGGCCACCAAGGGATTCTGGATTCTTCCAGCACCTGGAGTGGCCCAACCGCACAGCCAGCGCTTGCGCATCCGCGTTTTCAGTGCCTTCCCACGGCTCAGCTGCGGCTCCTTTCTGGTCCAATGTGGTCCCACTTGTTTATTTTTACTTTTGTTGCCACTGCCCAGGGAGGCATACCCCCAAAATATTGCCAAGACCGATGGCTTCTGTTTTCTCTAGGGGTTTTGGTTTCAGGTAGTACATCCACGTCCTCAGCCGCTTTGGGTTTGTTTCTGTGTACGTGGAGACCGTGTTCTGGATTCATTTTTATGCGTGCACCTATCTATCCAGTTCTCCCAACACCATTTCTGGAAGAGACTGTAATTTCCCCTTTGTGTAATCCTTTGTAGATTGCTTGACCATATCCTTCTCAAACTATTCCAAAAGTCAAGAGGAAGGGACGCTTCCAAATACATGCTACGAAACCACTACCCCAACACCAAAGCCGTGGTTCCTTCGGCAACATTTACAGCCCAGCCGGCACCGGCCGCCCCCACCAGTCCTGGCCCCGAATAGGAGGAGCAGCCCCACCACCTCTCAGCCCCGGCCCCGAGAGCCCGCCGGCGCTGCGTGAGAAGCACACAGGCCTGCCTCATGCTCTAGTCCCCTGTGCCTTTTTCTCTCCGGCTCTCGCGGCTGGCTCAAGTGTATATCCCTCACAGCAAAATGCTTTGCACCTGCAGGTACATGTAGACATTCACTGAATAACATCTTTGAAACATTTCAGCCTAATTCCTTGGGTGAGCAAAATGGAGGGTTTATCCCAAAGAGGGAAAGGACAAAATTAATGTGGATACAAGTTAATCCTTCAGCAGTGCCCCCCCCCCAATTTCTTATACTAAATACCCCCTAAGTCAGCTGCGATGAGAGCCAATGGTAAGAAATGCGAATGAAGAAACGTCATGGGCCACCAAACTGCTTCCACAGGAGCCTTCATCACACTTCATGTTTAGGGCAGAGCTGTTCCTGAAACTGGATCTTAATGTCAGAGAGTGGCCTCGAGTTTTGTTTCTTGTACCACATCCTATATAATAAAAGGCTAATATGCAAATTGTCCGGCAGAACAACCGGTCACTATGATGTGCACTGACCACCAGGGGGCAGACGCTCAACACAGGAGCTGCCCCCTGGTGGTCAGTGCGCTCCCACAGGGGGAGTGCAGCTCAGCCAGAAGCCGGGCTCCCACCTCTGCAGCAGTGCTAAGGATGTCTGACTGCTGGCTTAGGCCCGCTCCCCACGGGCAGCAGGCCTAAGCTGTCAGTTGGATATCCCTCAAGGGCTCCTGGACTGTGAGAGGGCGCAGGTTGGGCTAAAGAACCCTCCTGAGTGCACAAATTTTGTGCACTGGGCCTCTAGTCCTATATAATAAAAGACTAATATGCAAATAGCCCGAACAGCAGAACAACTGGAACAACTGAACAACCGGTCGCTATGATGTGTGCTGATCACCAGGGTGTGTGTGTGCAGAACACGGCAGACATTGACTGCGGCAGGATGGTGGAGATGAGTGGGGGTGCCAGACCAAGGTGGGGTGCTGGTCGCTGTCACTGGGGCGAGCCTCTGGTGGTTACTGAAAATTCTTTGCTCCCGTGCGCTGTGGTCCCGCCCGGCACTTGCACCTGCTGCCTGCGCTGGAGCTGCTGCTTGCACTTGCTGCTGGTGCCCAGTACTGGTCCCGATTACTTGGCACCATCAGCAGGTGTGAGTGGCGGTTGCCGGCCCCAATCGCCCCTGAGGGCTTCTCTACCTCCCCCTGCTCCTGAGGAGCGATCAGGGCAGCAGCTGCCACTAGCATCCGCTGCTGGCGCCAGCCCCAATCACTGCGCTGTCAGAGGGTGTGAGCAGGGCTGGCGCCATCAGCGCATGGGAGCGGGGCTGCCGGCAGACAGGGCACCAGAGGTCATGGTGGGAGGGGCCGGGCGGGGGCGCAGAGGATGGGCTGAGACCCACCCTGTGCCTACCACAGCCCCACGCGGCCCACAGTTCCTTTCAAGGTGCACGAATTCGTGCACTGGGCCCTTCGTAGGAAAATAAAATGCATGAGCTTCTTGAGTTTAAGGTTCACAATTTTGGAAAAGACTCATTTCTACTCTAATGTGTCATACTGTTTACTCCCTCCAGAATCTGTCAATATTGAACAGTAATGATAAAACCACTTTACCTTTTGCTGTTATTTGCATTCAGAATTCTTCTGGGGCAGCAACTGACTACCAGACCCGATATGGTGTGAGGTTAATGATGATGTCTGAATTGCATTTGTCTAATTCAACCTCCCGGTCGGATACCCTCTCCCGACTCCTAATGGGCCAGCGGATACCCTGCTCCTGGGATTCTTTCTCAACATGCCAGCACACACTTCCACTCCCAGGGAACGGAAGCTCCGTGTGGACGCTGGAGGCTGTGGAGGAGCAGCAAGCGGATGTGACGGCTGGGACTCCCCACACACTTCGCCCTTAGCTTCTCCGGAGTGAAGACACTCCTTTCTCTCTGTCGTTTTCCACCAACATTTCCTGAGTGCCTGCCATGTGCCAGTCATGATGCCAAGTATTGGTGGCACATAGAACCACAAAACAGCCCACCCAGGTCCCCGTGGCTGATCGCACCAACCCTCGTAAACACTCGCTGTTTGGAATGACGGGCGAGCAAGCCTGGCGGTGGTCCTAGGGGCTGCGCTAAGAACGTCAGGGCCGGGCGTGCAGCCCCGCGCCGGGTGCCATACTCCACCCACAGTGCCGTTGTTTCTCCGTGGGATCAAAGGAAGCAAAGGCACCGAGTCAGCCGGGGCCCCTCAGCCCCGGACTTCACAGCAGGTTTTAATGGATCCCCAAGCGCTAACCCTGGAGAGGCATGTGCCCCTGGCGAGCTAGGAAGCCGCCCTCGGGGTTTAGGGTCGTGGCAGCCACCCTGTGGACAGCCCAGGATCGGGGTGTCACGGCGTGGTGGCGCTGCCTTTCTCCCGCTCTGTCCTTGTCTTTGTTTAGCAATTTGTGGTCGTGACCTTGTGGTAAACTCTGAAACGCCCCACGCTGAACCGAGCCTGTCCCACACACCCCATCACAGCCCCTCCTCCCGAGACGTGAATGACAGCAGAGGCTAATTTAAAAATAATTTCCGCAAGAAAAACCGCATCGAGCCCTTCCTCTTCAGTAAAATGTTAAAATGTGAAAAAATGAACCTGAGCTGCCTCACGAAGGAGACACCCCGTCCCCCACGCTCGGGGCGGCCTGCTCTGTGGTTTCATCCTTTTCCCTCCACATTGAACCAGACACTTGCTCGGCATCAAGCCCTCGGGGCGGAGTCGGAAATCGATGCAAACACACCGCGTGAATGTGGAAGTGGAGCGTGGTCTCCCGACAGCCTCCGGGCCGAGATCAAGGGGACATCCCCATCCCCAGTCATCAGGGAGGAATCAGCGTGATTCTGCCTCCGGTACCAATCGAGGTGATTAGTCGGATCTGCACGCGGCACAGACACCAGGCCTGGCACGTCCTGATCGCCTGGCAGGCAGGCAGCCGGCTCCGGCAGGAGGTGCCCTGAGGGCTCCCGCATGGGAAGATCGGGCCCTCTCCTGTTTGGGTGAAGAACGCAGGGAGATGATTGATCCTGGGCAGCTCCCTAAGTCCTCTGGGCCTCAGTTTCCCCATGTCAAAGTGAGGGTAAGGATCATGTATGCCTCATGGAGCTGAGCATTCAACAAGCTAACGAATGAGGCGGGCTATGGCAATTAAACGAAGGCTTATGTAGCATTATCATGTTAAAGTGTTTGCCGTCGGTTAACTCAGGGTCTCTTAAGCTCACCCTGTTGGCACTGGGGCCAGTGTGCCTCTCTGCTGGCTTTCTGATTTGTGACAACACGACTCCAGGCAGCGCCAAACATCCCCGGGACCATCACGCTGGCCAGGAGGCACCGGGTTAGAGTGAGAGGAGCCCAGAAATCCGCCGCCCATGTCCCAGATGCGGAGCCTCCTGGGCTAGTGTTTAAGGGCCAACTCTGAGCCTCATCCAGCAGCAGACGTGTCTCTGGAGGTGGTGGGAAAGCACAAGGTCTGAAGTCGGTATCTAATAACACACGTCTGGCTGCTGAGTTTCAGGCCAAATGAAGACATAAGTAACCAGAGAGAACCACGGGCTCGGGTCCCGGTGGGCATCCAGCCACGGAGCTTTCACACCGGCGCGGAGACCTGGGACTCGAGGGGCCTTGCAGACATCTGTGAACAGTGAGGTCCCGTTCCGAGGGCAGCAGTCCCCCGACCCAAGGTTAGGACACGAGAAAGGCCACCCACTGCAGCCCCAAGAGGGGAAGCCCCCTTTCCCCTCAAGCAGAGAGAAGGGAGGGCGTTTCCATAGAAACCCAGCCTCAAACCAGGCATTCCCAGGGGACCTGCCTTGTCGCTCTGTTGTTCCAGGGTGAGCCAGGGATATAGCGTTCAAAGGGCAAAGTGCCTTTTCCTTGTGAGAATAAATACCAAGAGTGAAACAGAATTTAAAAACGTCCGTTTTATCCACAGCCTTACCTGACACGGTGAGTGTTAAGCACATAATTCATCGAGAATGTGGCTTGTTAGGCCTTAGATTCAATTATCCTAAAGTCAAAAGCTACGCCCGGGCTCAAGGTGAAGTGTGACCTATGTCCTTCCCCCGACTCGGGGAGATAGGGCAGGGCGGGGCCTACGCGTCCAGAGAGCCAGAACACCTTGCCTTTCCCACACTCAGGACCCAGCCAGTGCGCCGTCCCGGGGGACAGCTAGGCTGCTTTCCAGCGAGGCCGTGCATCTGCGGCGAGCAGTAGCGTTCTTGGTTGACCTCCTTTCTGCGTCTCTTTGCCCTTTTTTGAAAGGAAGGCCTTCCCTTTTGCAATGCAGTCGGGCTTGCAGTGCCCGTGATTTCAGAGACTGGTCAGTGCCCCCGGCCTCCGCTCGGGTCTGGGCCGAGCTGCTCCTTTTCCTCAAAGGACCACAAGCTGCTCGCGCCCGTCCTGCTTCCTAAAGCCAGTTACTCCACTGACAGCCCATCCCTCCCTCCGTCTCACGCAAGACGGTAGGACAGCAGGTGCCTCCTGTCCCCGCCTCACCGTGTGCTCCCAGGGAGCGCACTGCCCTCAGTACCTGACTCACCTACTCTTCCAGGCGCTCTAGCTCTCCCTGAATCCCGCCAAGCCACTGCAAGGATACTCACTCACGCTAACCCACGCCGGCCCACAGAAATGCTCCCAGCGAGCTGCACGTCATTGCTGGTCCCGTCTCACTAATCAAGTGGCCAGGCAGCCACACGGAGCCGCCATGATGTCTGTCCAGGAACATTAAGGATGGCATCCAGTGCGTCGCTCGATGTTGCCCACACGGGAGGCCCGCCCCTACAGAATATTCTTTAGAAGCTGGTTCTGGTGAGAGTATTCCCTGCCACGAACAAGGAAGAAGGAATGTTTCTCTTCTCAGTGCCTGCAACTGTCTTCACTGCTCTAATTCCCCTCTACCCTGCGGGCGCCAGGAAGCTCACAGCCACAGGAGGGCCAGTGCTCAGGGAGCCTTCACTGTGCACAGGCTGGGGGAGCTTAGACCAGCGATTTTCTTTTTTTTTAAAAAATATGTTTTTATTGATTTCAGAGAGGAAGAGAGAAATAGAAACATCAGTGAGAATCATGGATCAGCTGCCTCCTGCACGCCCCCTACTATGGACCGAGCCCACAATCTGGGCATGTCCCTTGCCTAGGAATAGAACCTTGACCTCCTGGTTTATAGGTTGATGTTCAACCACTGAGCCCCTCGGCTGAGCTAGACCAGCAATTTTCAACCAGTGTGCCACGAAAATGTTTAAAACATGCAATACCTGACTCCTTAGTCAGGGGCACCAAACTCTTTTCCCTCAGTTTGTCAAATACAAATGTCAACAGCCAACACAACAACAGCCATATGATGTGAATGAATCAAAATTAGATCTATTTTTTTGTTAGATTGGCAAAAAATATAATGGATTTTTTGGTGAGCTGCAGAATTTTAGTACTTAGTTTATGTGCCATGAGATGAAAAAGGCGGAAAATCGCTGGTGCGCTTCTACCCTTGGCCATCGAGCTTCTTTCTCTCCCTTTTACTTTCTGACTCACTGAGCTTCTCCTCGCTACTGCGCATGCCATCCCCGCGGCGGGGCTGCCACTCCATCAGCCTCCTTGCTTTCCAAGTGTCACACAGGTAAGTGTCCTCGTCGGGCCCAGCACAGACCGCATCTCCAGACCCCACGAACTCAAAGCTGCCTTTCAGTGTGCAGGACGCAATCTTTAGATCTTTACTTTTAACATTTTCTTTCAGCGAAAACACTTTTGGACCAGTTGCCACAAACCAAAAGCACAACCCTGCCTCATCAGAAGCAGCCCCACCACAGCCTGGGAAGTGGAAAAGAGACACTGGGGAAGGTTCAAGCTTAGAAGTGGATGCTCCAGCCAGGCCCCCGCTGCTCTCCCAGTGGGAGCAGCTTCCAAGGGCAAGGGTCCCTCCGAGCGGAGCGAGCGGAGGCGGCTGTGTGCAAGGCTGCTTCTCGTGTGAGGCGTGCACACCACGGCCTGTTTCCTGGCGCCCTGCTGCTATCTCATTGCCACCCCCTCTTGTTTTGCCTGAATTTGGCCAATAAAGTTCAAGCAATGGGTGACAGGCTGGGAATGTGACCCTTAGGGCTCACACGCGGACCAGAGACCGATGGTCTGGGCAGATGCGCTCACTGGGACCACGGCACCCTGGGAGCAGCTGGAGGGGACGCATTCTGGAAGCGAGGCGGTGAGAGAAGCCCTTGTGTGCAGGCGAGCCTGGGAATCACTTACCTGGAGGAAGAGACCAGAAAAGCCCATTAGTTGAGTCCAGCGGGCTGTCCCGTCTGGCGCCCTAATGAATTGGTGGCCTGGCAGGTGTGAGAGGAGTCATGTGACCGGTGTCCTGGCCCCTGTGCAACGTGCAGCCAGGTCCTGTGTCCAGGACACGCCCCCCTGCATGTTTATTTAAGCTCACAACAGTTCTGTGGGTGAGCAGGGTCATGGAGAGGCGGGGCCCGGGCAGCGCCCCTCATCCCTCCTGGAGTCTCAGTGTCTGAACAGGGAGCAGAGTACCAAGAACCTGCATTTCCCAAGGAGGCCGCTCCTTCCCATCCATTGAGAATTGCTCTTTTGCACAGAAGCCACACATAATGTAGCATCTGTACTATTTTAAGCTACAGGCTTATAGGAACCTTCAACAACGAAACTGAAGCTTAAACATCAGATATGGAGAAGTAGTTTGAATCAAGATGTGTACACAGACATGGCCTGGGTAGGGTTCTAGGAAAACACGATTCTGGTGCTAACCAGGACAGGCTGGAGGTCGTGAACCACATCCCGGAGAAGAAACGCATTTCTCTCTGTGCCCCCCACCACCGGGCCAGTGCCACGCTCTGTGGTACCACCACCGTGGACATGGGCGAACACAGTCTCCCGGGAGATATGCTCAGCGCACCGTTCAAAGAGAGTTACGTGTTCCTGCCCTTTAATGCAATGAGCGCATGTCCTGTCCAGGCCCAGAGGTTGCGGGCCTCCTGGGTGTGCAGGGCTGGCCTGGCACTCGCAGGCGTCCTCAGGACCCAGGTTTACTGGGGCTTCCGGGCCACGAGGTAGCAGGACACGTGTGTGACGGCTCAGCGATCCTAAGAGAACACGACTTATAAAGATTAATGTTAACGCTTATAGGAAAGGCCTCCCCATACAATACCATTTTATGTCCCGAAGTGCTGGAGGCCCCACAGGTCTGTTCCCCTCTCTGCCTCCAAAGGGAAAAACAAGGGCCAAACAGTCACATCCATCCTGTGCTTTCCCCCCGTCACACAGGCGTGGTCACGGGAGTCCCTGGACGGGAGCTTGGTGCAGCCTGAGATCACCCGGACCCCGGGCCAGGGTTAGGCGCTGTGTGTGAGTCGGAGCTGTAATGAGCAAGTCTTGGGCGTGGGTTCTACTTCCAAACAAGCCTTGTGGTTTGCGCTGCAGCTTCGGAAGCAGTGGGTGCTCCGGAAGCAGTGGGCACTCCGGAAGCAGTGGGCACTCTAGAAGCAGTGGGAGCTGTGGAAGCAGTGGGCGCTCCGGAAGCAGTGGGCGCTCCAGAAACAGTGGGCGCTCCGGAAGCAGTGAGAGCTCCAGAAGCAGTGGGCGCTCCGGAAGCAGTGGGCGCTCCGGAAGCAGTGAGAGCTCCGGAAGCAGTGGGCGCTCCGGAAGCAGTGGGCGCTCTAGAAGCAGTGGGAGCTGCAGAAGCAGTGGGAGCTCCGGAAGCAGTGGGCGCTCCAGAAGCAGTGGGCACTCCGGAAGGAGTGGGAGCTCCGGAAGCAGTGGGCGCTCCAGAAGCAGTGAGAGCTCCGGAAGCAGTGGGTGCTCCGGAAGCAGTGGGAGCTCCAGAAACTGTGGGCTCTCCAGAAGCAGTGGGAGCTCCAGAAACAGTGGGCGCTCCGGAAGCAGTGGGAGCTCCGGAAGCAGTGGGAGCTCCAGAAGCAGTGAGAGCTCCGGAAGCAGTGGGAGCTCCGGAAGCAGTGGGAGCTCCGGAAGCAGTGGGCACTCTAGAAGCAGTGGGAGCTGCGGAAGCAGTGGGAGCTCTGGAAGCAGTGAGAGCTCCGGAAGGAGTGGGAGCTCTGGAAGCAGTGGGAGCTCCGGAAGGAGTGGGAGCTCTGGAAGCAGTGGGAGCTCCGGAAGGAGTGGGAGCTCTGGAAGCAGTGGGAGCTCCGGAAGGAGTGGGAGCTCTGGAAGCAGTGGGAGCTCCGGAAGGAGTGGGAGCTCCGGAAGCAGTGGGCACTCCAGAAGCAGTGGGCACTCCGGAAGGAGTGGGAGCTCTGGAAGCAGTGGGAGCTCGGGAAGCAGTGGGTGCTCCAGAAGCAGTGGGCACTCCGGAAGCAGTGGGAGCTCCGAAAGCAGTGGGCGCTCTGGAAGCAGTGAGAGCTCCAGAAACAGTGGGCGCTCCAGAAGCAGTGGGAGCTCCGGAAGGAGTGGGAGCTCTGGAAGCAGTGGGAGCTCAGGAAGGAGTGGGAGCTCCGGAAGCAGTGGGAGCTCCAGAAGCAGTGGGCGCGCCTGAAGCAGTGGGCACTCCGGAAGCAGTGGGAGCTCCGGAAGCAGTGGGCGCTCTGGTAGCAGTGAGAGCTCCATAAGCAGTGTTCGTTCCGGATTGAGTGGGTGCTCTGGAGGCTGTGGGTTCTCGGTAATCAGTTGGATCTTTCTTGCATTGGGAGTTTCCGGAAGGATTGGGTCCTGTTTTTGCATTTTAGTCAGTGGAGATGTTGTGTGTATGGCTTCTTGTATAATTTTAGTAGATTTTATCCCTTTGTCTGTCCCCTCCCCGCCCTATCTATATTGCTATCTGCTCGTTTGTTTTTTTTTTTGATGC